>NW_008795920.1:90160-99741 GCF_000699145.1 Aptenodytes forsteri
TGAGCCATGATTTTCCCAGGCACAGAGGTGAGACTGACTGGCCTGTAGTTCCCCAGGTCTTCCTTTTTTCCCCGTTTTAAAAATGGGGGTTATGTTTCCCCTTTTCCAGTCAGTGGGAACTTCACTGGACTGCCATGACTTCTCAAATATGATGGATAGTGACTTACCAACTTCATCTGCCAGTTCCTTCAGGACCCGCAGATGGCTCTCATCAGGTCCCATGGACTTGTGCACCTTCAGGTGCCTTAGATGGCCTGAAGCATCTCCAATTCAGACACCTACTTCTTTTTTTTCTTTTTTTTTTCTTCTTTTTTTTTTTTCTTTTTTTTCTTTTTTCAGGCTGCAGTGACCCATGACCAACACCAGCATGCCAGCTACACCTCTAGTGCAGGCACATTATACAAGCATGTTGTGTTATACTTTGGCAAACAGTCATCCATGAGAGCACAGCTTTATGCTGCATCTGCATCCGTACTCGCAATGCTTTGTCAGTAAAATATCCTGGTAAAGAGCCTCCTACAAACAGACTGGCTATCAATCATGAAATACACTGTGCAGAAGCCTTTTGGACGAGTCTCAAGAAGCATATCGGTTCTGTTCGCAGTCACGAGATGATGCCACGGTACACTCTGTCACGAAGAGGATTTCCATTCATCCTCCGACTCTGTTCCAAGCTGTTCTCCCTCCCTCCCTCCCTCCTCCCCTACACACTGATGTGAAGCATACTACGTGCTGCTCGTTGGTCTGGCTGTACTTCTGCAATGATCTTATATTTATTAGTTTGAGAGGCCCTCGGAATCTTGAGCCACATAAATAGAAGCTATTTCATGAGACAAGACCTTCTCTCTTTAATGTGGTCTATGCACTAAGTATTTAAAGTAAAAAGTTGCAGTCTATAGTAGTTATTGAGAATGACCAAAGCTGTTCATAACAAGTTTATTAAAAAAAAAAAACTAAACAGACATTAAAAGTTAGTTATTGCAGTCAATTCTCTCCTGCTGAACTTTTATTATAAAGGGTTCTTATTTTCAACCTAAACATTCAATTTAAAATTGAAACGTGAGCTCCCAGAGAAAATTCAGTTTTTGCCACGACATTTCATTGGAAAAATAATGGAAAGAAAACAGACACTTTTTCAAAAGTCACTTGTAAAAGAATCCAATTTTCTATGGAAAACAGTGGAGAACAGTTTCAGCCAGTACAACCGAACAGCTTCGCAGTTCTGATTCTTAAAACAGATTTCTCCATCCACATGTTACTACAACTCTAATCACAGGAGTTCAGAGTTTGAAGCCAGAAACACACCCACTGCTATTACTTTTAGTACACTAGTGCCCAGAAGCCCTACCAGCATGTATGACTCCTGCTTACACACCATGCCAAGCAGAGTCCTCCTACAGAAATCAACAAGCTGCATTAGTGGTTTTGCCCTTTAGGACATGGAGATTAGGCCATAGAGCAATTTTTAAGAGTTTGATCTTTCCCTTCACCTCTTCTCCACAAGTTTCCCATCCCGATTGTTCACAGCTAGGACCTTTTCCTGCAGTTTAGGCTCAGCTCTCTGACCACAGGGTGGGGGGAAAGGAGAAAAAAGAAAGAAAGAAAAAAAAAAAAAGGATAATGAACGTTTCTGCATGCTTCAATGCTCGAGTCAGCCAGCCCTCTTTGTACAAAAGACATCTTGTATCTTGCAGATATGAGAAGCCCTATACATGGTTTTAAAGGCCAAATAAGGCAGTGGCCAAAAGCTCTTTCCAAATATGTATTTTCGTGCAATCATTATAGTTTTCTATAATCACACACTCTTTGTTTGTTAACCCAAATTTAAAAAAAAAAAAAATCATCAATATGACCAGAACTTACAAATTCTCAGTAGTAATCACAGCTATTACTCTAACACCTACATAAGAAAAATAAAGGAGCCCCGATCATACAATGCATGGTATGAACAGTACCAGACATTTCAGTTATCTATACATAACTTTGTTCTATGAAGCACCAAATTTCTAATAAAAACAGCTGAATCAGAAAGTGTTTGCAGAACACTCTTCAAGAGCAAGGTAAAGTGAAAATTACAATTTGCTACATTTTTGCCACAAGCTAGCTGTTATGAAGGCTTGTAACTCACCCTGAACACAAAGCACTACACACTCTTCCACCAGGTGTGGCTGTTTTGGTTACATTTTTTTTTCAGCTTAACATCCCTTAGGATATCTTAACAGCACTATTTTCATATAATTCTGTATTCCAGTACTGTATCCTAGACTCTTGGGTGTATTTGTTCTATGACCAGATTACAAATTCTCAGTAGTAATCACAGCTATTACTCTAACACCTACATAAGAAAAATAAAGAGCCCCGATCATACAATGCATGGTATGAACAGTACCAGACATTTCAGTTTTCTATACATAACTTTGTTCTATGAAGCACCAAATTTCTAATAAAAACAGCTGAATCAGAAAGTGTTTGCAGAACACTCTTCAAGAGCAAGGTAAAGTGAAAATTACAATTTGCTACATTTTTGCCACAAGCTAGCTGTTATGAAGGCTTGTAACTCACCCTGAACACAAAGCACTACACACTCTTCCACCAGGTGTGGCTGTTTTGGTTACATTTTTTTTTCAGCTTAACATCCCTTAGGATATCTTAACAGCACTATTTTCATATAATTCTGTATTCCAGTACTGTATCCTAGACTCTTGGGTGTATTTGTTCAGGACTAGTTATCTCACAGTGCAACAATTCATACTCTAAAGTGAATCTCTAACCTAAAGCAACAGATTTAAACATTCTATGTTTCTTCATCAAACACAAAGAACACATTCAATTAAATTGGGCAGCCGTCATTGCCTGAAGCAAGGAACAACACTCATCAATATGACCAGAACTTACAAATTCTCAGTAGTAATCACAGCTATTACTCTAACACCTACATAAGAAAAATAAAGGAGCCCCGATCATACAATGCATGGTATGAACAGTACCAGACATTTCAGTTATCTATACATAACTTTGTTCTATGAAGCACCAAATTTCTAATAAAAACAGCTGAATCAGAAAGTGTTTGCAGAACACTCTTCAAGAGCAAGGTAAAGTGAAAATTACAATTTGCTACATTTTTGCCACAAGCTAGCTGTTATGAAGGCTTGTAACTCACCCTGAACACAAAGCACTACACACTCTTCCACCAGGTGTGGCTGTTTTGGTTACATTTTTTTTTCAGCTTAACATCCCTTAGGATATCTTAACAGCACTATTTTCATATAATTCTGTATTCCAGTACTGTATCCTAGACTCTTGGGTGTATTTGTTCAGGACTAGTTATCTCACACTGCAACAATTCATACTCTAAAGTGAATCTCTAACCTAAAGCAACAGATTTAAACATTCTATGTTTCTTCATCAAACACAAAGAACACATTCAATTAAATTGGGCAGCCGTCATTGCCTGAAGCAAGGAACAACACCCCTAGTGCCCTTCCAAATTCACATCTTTCTATATTTAGGTCCTTCTTAGGAAACTATGCTTATCCTTGGGGATAAGCATAAGTTGGGGCTTGGGGGTGAACACTGTAGTTTTCTAAATTTTATTTCCCCACATGCAAAGTGGGATCCTTGTGAGATCTGATCAGTCTACACAGTGCTACACGGGAAAGGTAGCAAAAAGCCCAAACCTGCAAACCTGAGAGGAGAACAAATAGTTTGAAAATCTGGATGAGGTCTTGAAAGAAAGAAATACAGCTCACGCACCTCCAATCAGTAGCTCTCAAAGCACCATACACAGAACTTTAAGACCCTTCATCTACTCTTCATAGATAGGAACATTTTTGTGCATAGCTTTGACTGCCCAAGACTAAACTGTCCCACAGCAGAACCAACCCTTACCTTTGCAGAGCAAGTTTAGTGTTTGACTCACTAGACCGCACTTCCTCCCTCAAAAACAGGCTAGGTGACCAAAGCAGCTCTTCAGAAATGTGCAAACAAGCTGTGGTCAAGCATTTGCAAAGCAGGAGGAAGAGATCTCCTACGAGCTTTTCACTGTCCACCAGATGAATCCAAACAATTCAGAGAAAACAAAATCTGAAACAAGCTAGTTACAAATAAATCAACGGCAACACTCATGTACCTTTTAATGATTGTCTTAGATACAATTCTGCTTCCAACACTTCAACCATGTAACACTGACTCCATTCATGAATTAACAGAAGTCATTTTGATTAGCCAAATTCTGATCTGCATATGATCTATTTAACTTGCAAAACAAAAGAGGTCAGTCTCACTAGCCCCAGGTTTTAAAGAACAGCTTGGTCGCCTGTAGTGGCAGGGGCCCCCCCCCGCAGGGGGGGGTGGTCCATAAATCCAAAGGAGAGGATGTCACAGCTGGAGACAAGATGGTTAGCAGAGATCAAAAAGATGGATTAGGAAAAGCCAATCAATCTCGCAGAAGACTAGTGGGACAAGTGCCTCTTTAATGTCCCCTAGGTTTCCTCCATCTGTGGAGGATGATAAGCATTTCTCTAGACACCAAGAAAGGCAATGTGAGCTACTGCAGCTGCAGCTTCCCCACAGGAACCAGGAAAGCATCCAGCACTCTGCATGGCACATGGATGCCCTCTCAAAACCACCGCCTTCAGCCTGTCAGAAGTTTGTGTTCCTCCTCCCCCAGGGTTTAACTTAATTTACACCCTGTCTAGAAAGATTCACCAGTACAGCTTCTACGTCCAGAGCATGTCCATATTCAATAAACCTGCAAACAGTGGTTGACAAGAGCCTATGAAAAGCCAAAACCAAAGTACTTCCAGCTGCTACAGAGGCAAAGAGCTGCCTGTGGGCCAGCTGAACAAAAGACAAGATCTCAAGCTCCGCAGTCCTGCCAGCTAGTGCCTTCAATCACTTCACATTTTACGTTCTTTGTCTCATGCTCAAGTGCTAGTTACACTTTGAGTAAGGAAAATGGAAAGTCTGCTCTGTGCAATATTTCATATTATATAGCTAGACTTTGTTTAATATTATCAGATTTTATCCCAAATCAAGATTGTGTCATTTAGCTTCCACAACAACAACCAAAGCATAAGTTTTCTTACCGAGTGAGACGAGAACCAAAAGTCTTCTTTGAAGCATCCAATTACTGTTGTTCCCTTAATCAAGACAGTGTAAGGACATTCACAAGTATACGTATATATATATATATTAGTACATATAAAAAGAGATCTCCTGCAGAGAACAGCTTGTGTCCGTTCTTGACCTCCCAGCCTCAGAGAGCTGGCGAGGGAAGCAAGAGCTACCAAGACTGCATTTTGAAACCCATCTCCCACACAGCAAGAGAGCAGACAAGTTTGATGTAGTGTCAGTAGTTAGTAAGTTTACTGTCACACAAAACTAAGTGGAAAACATGGAGGGCATTATGGCCTCCTTAACAGCTACATAAGGACTTTTAAAGAAAAAAGTTTGGCCCAAGATCCAAAATATACTAAAACTACCGAGTTAACAAAGGAAATAAGCAGTAGAAAAGAAGATCCAAACTGCTCTGGGTAATCCTTATGTAGCAGGAGTACAGGTGATCCAGAATTTGTAGACAAGACAGTTGTGAATCTGGTTGCAACAGGGACTCGCGCTTTCGTTGTGGCCACCTAAACCATTTTGCCTTTCCACACAGCAATTCCAACTGTTGCTACGAACACTGCACAAAGGCAAGAGGGAATGGTTCCCATGATAGTGTGTAGGAGGGGGCTGTATAAATATATTAACATGCAATCACTCTGCAGGAGTGTCTAAGGCAACATCCACATGGGACAGTTACAGCAGGATGACCTACTGGCTTTAGCGTGCGTAAACCAGACATAGCCCAGACATAAGTAAGAAGTAGTTCCATTATGCAAAAAGACAGACTAGTTCAAAAAATCCAAAATGTTTATATTGGGATATATAGGGGAATGCAACTGTTTTGGTAAAATGGTACCTTGCACTGGTATATCCCATTGCCCTTTCAGTTAAGTTTTAGGCAATCGTAAACTGTTCCCACAATACGACAGCTGGAGGGAACATGCAGATGCTGTAGCTATTCCAGCAGCTGAAGAAGCATTATGTGTTTGCTTACTCTGGGACAGAGCAGACTGCTGGGCTTTCACTCGAGTCAACAAGAAAGGCGTTTCATTTCACAAACAGTTTAAACCAACACAGCCACCTGCCTTGCCACTGCTTCCCCGAAAGCCACCTCTTGCTTTGGGCCAGCAGCGCCTGTGCGTGCACACAGCAAAGTCAGGGAAGGCCTAAGCTAAAACTAAGCCTTTTTGGTGTTTTGGCTTAGTTACCTTTCACCAGACCAGTTCACCACACCAGTGTACAAACACACTATTATAAGGGTGAGGGCAGCTTAGACACAACAGCAAGTGGACAGAGATGGCAAGAGTTATTTCTACTTGCAGACATACCAGTTTCAAACTTTCAACTAACCATGAACCACGGCCTGTGTTAATAAAGAAATAACCCTCCCATGCAGCAGTAACTGGAGAGGTGGGGGGAGCAGAGAAGAAAACAGCCATATACATCCACACTGCCAGAAACAAACCTTTATGTGAAACCTAAGCAAAGGGTTACTGCTGGTAGAGATGAATATCCAGTCCCAAAATTGCTGTTGCCAAAAGCGGCTACCAGCTCTTTCTCAAGCCCACAGTCTTCCCACATCCTTGGTGGGTGCTGGGAGGAAGCTTGTGGCACAGCCTAGCTCTTCGGTCAGCATTTGCTGTCTGAACAGCTGATCCCACCTCCTGCACAGAAAACCGGCAGGCCGAAGGGAAGGATCCTGCAGGCCACTGGCAGGACAATAACATCTTAAACAACTTCACATTCTGTAAAGATACTCGATCTTGGACAGCTCAGAAATCCTTCTCCTGCTTAACACGCATAAATATTCTGCTATAACAGAAGTCAGCAATAAAACCTTGTGTTCTTTCTGAAGCCCACTGAGCTCTTAAAGAAAGATGGTTTGTGAGGTGCCAAAAAAAAAAAAAGTTGTGGTTTTCCCCCCATAAGCTTCAACTCATGCTGCTGAGCAGCAAAACAAGCCATACCCAGTGCAGACTTTGAACGGCATACATGAACTTCCAAGTGCCAACCTTTTTAAAAAGCTTCCATTTTAAAGACTTGTAAATGACCCCACAATATTACAATGTATTCTTCATACGTTGCAAATTGCTATTTCTTCTAACAAGCAGGGATGAAGCCAAAGTGAGATCAACGTAGACTCCAAATCCCCAGCTTCAGAGGGTCAGAGGCCACGCTGTGCCAGCACCTGATCTCTCTCTACCAAAGGGATTTGTTGACAACAGATATGCAAACAAGAGGGAGTCACCTGCAACCCAATGGAAATCCAGCTGAGGAATGAAAAAGCAGTCTTAAAAGCTCAAACTTTCCAGAATTTCAGAAGTATATACTGTAAAACACCAATAATATTGCTGAGCTCTAAGTAGCAAATGACAAATTAATGCCAAAACCTCAGGAAATTGCCCTTCACGCTACACAGAAAATACCAGAAAGTTTCTCAATCGCAGGAATAGTATTAAATCCCATTAATTTTTACTAAGAAACTTATTTGGAACTTTCTGTAGTGTTTTGGTTTTTTAAAGTTTCCAATGCTTCATTTAGCTGTCTTCAGTAGTTCCTTAGATTTTTCATCTAACACTAAAAAGTTCTCTCAGTGTAGACTTTTAGGAAACTCTCATTCATTCATGAAATGAAACAAAACAAAATACTCAGAACAGGAACTTTTTCGTTATTCATAGATCTGTTCATATCTATGAAGCCATCATCCTGCTGTAAAATATACTCACCCTCTTCCTATGCTCTAAAAATAGTACCTACGCAATTTGATAACTATAGCAGCGTGTGGCAAATAACATTGAATATTCAGTTTTATTTCTTGTTCCTCTTCAGAGTTAGTTTTGTCTTATCTTTAATAATTACTATGAAAGTAAGTTCACGATTCCTAATATGAACTTCTCTTACTTCTGTCGATCCTTCTGTTAGGAAGGAGAAAATAAATTAAGCAAAAATATTTTAAATATGTTGAGACACTTTATGATTATCAATCTGTGATAGATACACTGTAAGGGGGAAAAAAAACACCCCACCTCTGGTCCTTGTCTTGATCATTAGGGTAAAAAGCTTTAATCAGACAGTCAAAGGTTAACTCAAAGCAGGAATTAAAAAAGCAAGGCAGTATGAAAGGAGAAAAAGAAAGAAGGAAGAGTACAAAAGTAGACATATGGATGTCTGGGGAGAAGGGTGATTAAATTTCCCATAAATCTTGCATACCAAGAGGTAAGATATTTTGCCTAAATTCCCAGGAGAAACACAATTCAGTCACATATCTGAGACTTGAAAGGATAATCATCTCCATATATATTAAGGCTGCCATGAAGGACAAGAGTTGGAGTTGCGCGTGGTGGCATGGATTTCCCTTGGCACACTAAAAGCTTTCAATATTGTGTCCAACTGTAACTGATGGGTGAATTTTAGGCAGATAAATTTGAATTGCCAGAGCTGCTGGAACTCTGGCCAGGACAGGAACATTAATCCTCACTCATCTGCTGATGGGGGGGGGGGGGGAAGCAATTTTGAACAGTTACCTTCAGATAATTCAGTTATATGAAAAATAAAGAGTACCGTGGTCTTAAGATGCAATACAAGAGAACAACTTTTACTTTCCATCCAGAAATACTAGGAAAAAAGCGTATGTTAACTGAACTCATGATTTATATTGCATCCAACGGGTCAGAACTTTGAACAAAAGCCAGTCTGAAAACTGAACAAGTACCGATTGTCACTCATGGCAAGTTATACTTCAAAGCGTAAAGCCCAGAAGAAAACTGCTATTCTGTAACAACCACGTGCTGCGCAATTAAACGCTGTATGGTTACGGTCGTCCTCGCCTTGTGAGGCCACCTCACCTCCCAACAGCACATTGCTGGGTTCCTTTTGGCATTCATGAGAGCAAGGAAGTACAGAAAAATTATGCAACCGTGCCAACTCTGTTATTTGCTTCTGTTTATTTGCTGGGCAGCAAACCCAAGTACTTTTGAAATGACCAAGTCAATTATTTCCCAGTTTTACACTATTCACTCTCGCCACTCCACGTGTTTTTTTAAGAACTGGGGAAGACAGAGAGGTGTTGAGAAATCGGAAATCTGCTGAAGCTTTCAAACCTTTTCTTCACTAGAGAAGTTTCTATAAGTAATTAGTCATCCCCACAAACATTTCCCAACAAGCTGCATCAACAGCATCTATTAAGAGAAAATCCCCTAACCTCTGCCACCGCTGCCGAATTTCTAGGCGATTACTCAGGGTGTGAGGAGGTTTTGCCTGGCAAAGCCAGCTCAACAGTTTCCTCCGCTCGCCACCCCCTCCTTTGTACCGGCACCGCTGCCCTGGGAAGGCAGCGTGAGTCAGATTACAGATCAGGGCGGAGGGGGGGGCCGGCTGTGAAAACACTGGAACATTTTTTTTCCAGCCCAGATATTTTCAGCGATCCAGTTCAGAGAGCCGCCCCCCCCCCGCTTCACAGCAGCACAACAGAACAG
>NW_008795920.1:99765-104941 GCF_000699145.1 Aptenodytes forsteri
CCCCGGCACCCCACCTTCTCCCTCCAGCACAAACTGATCCAAGGGCAAAACCACACGCACGTGCAAAACGTGAAACTGTTTTCCAGCAGCTCCTCCTGCCAGAGTGTAATGGAGTACGTAGTAAGGAAGGGCTGGATCTGTGCAGGGGAAACAGCAAGAGCAAGTGGCTGGGGGAAAGGAGGCACAGGACCACCCCTCAGCAGCGGCCTGCAGCTCCAGCAGGCTAGGTGCAACACCAAAGGGACCAAGTGAGGTCCAATTTAGGACCTTTCTAAATTGATCTTACCATACTATGCTACAGCACTCAACATCAGCAGCTGCTCACACACCTACTTCGCTGTCTCAGAAGTCAAAGCTAGTCATCAGAAAAACTATTCCCAGTAAAGCTCAGTGACACACAAAAAGAGCCCTAAATTCTTAAACAAGGTTTGTTACTCATCTCTACCGTCAATCTTTAATTTCAAAGGTGACACTCCGTGCTGGGCTGTGATTTTCATTATCACTGCCTGCCCTTGAGCTTTTCATGCACAGCACATTCCTTTGGTGACAGAATGGTATCAGCTGTATCACTGACTGGTGGAGAGGGGGGAAAAAAAAGAAAAAACCACAGACACACACTGCACCCTTCCACTGTACAAAGCCCAGTATTATCAAGCTTGTATCCCATTACCCCTCAGTAGCAGACACGCGTACACCTCTCAAACAGCTGCAGGGTGATGCTCTGACAACACTCAATTAGCCAACGAGAATTTTTTGCCATTACAGCTAAGTGGAAAGTCAGCAGCAAAGAGGAGGAACACAGACAAATCAATGAATTATTCAAGCCAGACTTATCGTCACAGTTGCTAATTTGGAGGCTTAAGCTTCAGCAGCTCACGGCAGAGGTACCTCACCCTGGTGAGATGTGCACAATGGCACAACCAGGACTGTCCCCTCCTGGGACAGAGTCAAGGGCCTGAGATTCCAGGCTGGAAGACAGGAACAAAACTGGTAAAAGATACCCAGAGTGTAACCCTTCTGGGATCCACAGTGGCTTGCCCGTCAGCAGCCTGCGCTGCAGGAGGAGTTCCCAGGCACTATCACAACACAATTGCCTAGTCCTTACAAGTCAAAGAGGGAGGGGAGGGAACACAACACACAAAAACCTGACACACACAGAGGTTTGCAGTTATCTTTTGGGGGAATGCTATTCAGCAGGCGGACAAGGGGAAGGCCTACCAGATGAAAAGAGCAAGGCAAGACAGGCAGATGTCTAATTCTGAAACTTGAAAGGGCTTGCACACTATTTAACATGACAGGCAGCAAGTCATTTGCAGCCATCCGGGTGAAGGACCCAGTGCCACAACTGCATAAGCCACGCAGAGTCAACACCAGTCCCACCCTCCTCTCATCACCTGGCCATGCCTCCCCATCCCTCCTTTGTCAGCATTGACGCTTACTTTGATCACACTGCGAACCCGTTCAGTGCAAGCCTAAAGGAGAGGAGATAAAGGAACCACAGTGTCCTCTTATTGATGCACGTGCTACCAGAAAACAGGCTTTTCCACATTCACAAACTTCGTCCGTTGCAATAGGGTGCAGTTTAGCAAACATCGATTTTGGTGACAATCATCAGCTTCAGCAGCTCGGAAGCCTCCTGTTGCTCAGTTCTGTATGCAAGCAATCCCCACTGGCGACAGAGATGTATCAGCAGAACCATGCCAGACCAGATTGTGGAACTGATCCAGATTTAAAACAAACAAACAAACAAACAACCACCCCACACACCTTTTTTTCCCCACACGCAGTAGGCTGGGACTCCTTAAGCAGGAACTGTTGTCAAGAGGAGTTCAAAGTACAACCTCAAACATCTCACAGATTAGGCAGAACTTATCATGGTATGAAAAATCTCCATGTTTAAACCTAATAAATATTCAGATTTAACTATAGTAAAAGTCGGAGACAAGAGAATGAACCAATTTAAGGACAATTCTCTGGAGTAAACGTAAACATCTGCAAGTCTTAGAACTATAGGGGAACTTCACCCCTTGTATCCATCAGAGCTAAGTAATAAGTACCAGGTCGTGCATATCAATACTTGAAGTATGACTACAAATGCCATGCCCTATTGGCGTTAGCCTATTTAAGACCACCTAGATCCATTAACTCCGCTCCCTCACCCATTTGAGCACCTAACGTACTTCCTTTACCCAGGCCTGTATCTCACCCAATACCAAAATTAAAATTTTTAACGCAGTATCACTGGTCTCTGACAACCTAACGCAAGCAAAAAAATGGGGCAGGTATGTGGGAGTCAAGGAGTTAAACGGCATACAAAAGAATAAACTCACTTCAGCTCTGATTAAGCAGGGCACTCATAAAAACAGAGGTCAACATCAGAAAATATTTTGTGAGTCATGAGGAGAGATTACTCACCATGCACTATTCAACTTACTCATCACAGTGTGCTACGGACAGAACTGCTCACCATGTATTCATTAGGAAACCGTGGCCTTTCCTTTGAGAAAAGCAGAAGGCGGGGGAAAGAGTCATAGTTTCAGTTTTGTATGTAAGCCAGTGGGAGGCTGTATCTGCAACACCAATGCTCTCTCCTCCCACGGCCCTAATTAGACTCATAGGGAAATACATGTTTCACATCACCCTCCCAGGCTCTTTTAGCATCCCAACAAGCACCAGTTTGTCAGCTGAGCTATTATGCAAACTCAGCAGTCTGAAGAGACCCCACTTTTCCTATTATACACGAAATAAGCGGCAGTCCTGCAATAAATAGACACGTTATTAATCCAGGCGTCCATTAATACGAGAGATTAGACCCTTAGCCTTTTACGCAGCAATACCGACGCCACTAATTTAAGATGTAGTAAGAGCATAAAAATAGCCAAGTTACTCAATACAGGGTTACATCACGCAGCGGTGTTCATCAAGCAGCAGGTCTACAATACCACTCAGCCTCTGATGTTGGGAAAGATGATCCCCCACCATTCCTGGTGCTCTCACCAAAAATAATTAGCAAGGACTGTGAGCTTCCCCTCCCCTTTCTCTCCAGCTCTCTTTGGAAAATATACCTCACAGCATACAACGGGAAGCAGCAAGAACGCTCCTAAATAAAACTACTTGAAGTGTATTTCCCCCCCCACCCCAGGCATCCCACCTTGCTTCCTAGGAACCACGCAGCAGAAAGAGTGGTGAAACTAAGAAATGTTCTGCTTACGTCAAACAGAGCTGAGCTCTAAAACCACAACGGTACATATACCCTGCTGCCAACTCAAGGCTGAGCCAACGAGGGAAAGAAAGTCTACAGTTCAGCAGAGTACAACGTTAGCAGGCCAAACACTGCCATGTACAGAGAGGAGGATTTATTTCTACAGCTCCAGAGTTCATCTGCTGCTGCAAAGGCCAGAGCTGCAAGCGGCGTGCGTGTGTGTATGCATGCGTGCCCACGCACGCAAGCGCACGCGTCTGTAATATGCGGCGCGATCTTTTCACCAAAACTACAGGACAGAATATTGATTGGCTCCAGATGAACCATCCACTTCTGTATTACTGTGGAAAAATTTGCAACGCAAAGAGCCTGGTTTAATGGCAGGATGTTCGTGTTTTGCGGTATTTCTTAACGCACACAGAGAGCACATGTGGATAAGCTCCCCTGCCCGTTGCGTTTGTGATTAACTGGAAAAGAAAATCTATGTACTCTGCCATCTTCAGAACCGGCTGCTCAAGTTTTCCTAAATTAACTAAACCCTTATTTCCCATGCTGCAAACAACACTAAAATGCACATTTTAAGGGGGGGGGGGGGGGGAGGAGGAGGTTGGAGGTTTTTATTTGGTTGTTGATTATTTTTTTTAAGCCTGTAGAGAGTTTTGTGAATATACATAAAACCATTCCTTCCTTCCTTCCAGATTAATCTCTAACCTATGTAATCTTTAACCTATACTTCACGCAACCTGCTTGGAGACACAAGTTAATATTTGGCGACATGAAGAAAACTGAACTGGTCATCGTTGTACTTTCAGTTTCTGTCAATTTAAGCAGAGCGCGCGCCCGCGAACACACACACACACGAATGACAGAGCTGCCCAAACAGGAAAGGCTGCATTAACCAGTGTGTGCTGGAGGCTCCAGCTCCGGGAGCAGCCGACAAAAACAGCACGCCAGCATACATGGAGGATGTTTTGGAAACCACAGATACAGCAACAGCACCAAAAGGCAGGCAGCAGATACGAATACACTGCCATCTCCCCTGCCACAAGCCATGTATTTCTAATCATTCAGACACAAGCATGTTACGATTGCCAAGCGAGCAACAATATCGGCAATATCAGCTGCCCCAGCCTGTGTGTCCCAGCACGTTCTCCCCGTGAAGCAGCACATGTACAAGAGCAAAGCCTGAAACGCAAGGAATAATTGACAGTACTCAGGCCAAGTAAAACATATATAGAGAGAGATTTTTCCCTTTACAAACTGTTCTCAAAGGTGCTACAAACAGGGTGAAAAATCGTTCAAGGATTGGTACAAACCCTACACGCACACAAAAACCAAAACCCTCTCAAGCCTTTCGCCTCTCGTGAGATTTTCGCCAATTCGAACATGGACATTGTTATCAAGGTCACACATCTCTCACTCGGGGCTCAGGAGAGGCAGGAAAAAGTCAGGCAAGTTCGAAAAAAAAAAAAAAACCGCCACTCACGTAACTAAACAGGGAGAAGTGACATTGTATTTGAAAGCATGCGGATTACGGCTGACATCAACTGACAAACCTGACTTGAATTCTGTTCAGACTAAATAAAAGAGAAGCTGCAAGGGCACTCGTTCGGGGGAAACGTAAGCAACAGCAGCAGCCCCGCTACCGCGTACCGAAGGCAAAGCCCTGCTTCCCTACCCGCAATTAACGCTTCTCCTCCGTTTATTTCCACTCCCGCCACCGGTTTTGGGGGGGGTCCCCCCCACCACCCGAAGCCGTCGGTAATTTAGGCGACGTTTATCAGGCAGAAAGCCCTCCCGATTTCACCCCGCTCGGAGCGGCTCTGGTTATTAACCAGTTACACGAGCCGGGCTCAGGAAAACACGAAAACTTTTCATTAACCAGTCCTCCTCCTCCCCGCCCTTAAGTTTAGTCAACCAATTATAAAAAGAAATTGGGGATTTGACTTCCAGGAGAGCGGCAGCACCCCGGGC
>NW_008795920.1:106023-106795 GCF_000699145.1 Aptenodytes forsteri
ACGTTGCGCCCGGGCGGCGGCACAAGGCTGCGGTGCCACGCGCGTGCAACGGCGCAGGGCCGGCGGGCAGCGCTCGGGGGGGGCCGTGCGAGGCTGGAGCCCTCTGCGTGACGGGGCACGGCCGGCACGTTGCGCACAGGTAACGGGACGAGGCTGCGGTGCCACACACGTGTGACGGTGCAAGGCTGGCACGCAGCGCTCGGGTGGCCGTGCAAGGCTGGAGCACCCCGTGTGACAGCACAACATGTGCACGGTTCGCTAAAGCAATGGAACGAGCCCACGTGCCATGTGGCTGCTGGTGCAAAGTCTGCGCACAAGTGGCGACGGTGTGAGCTTCGCACGGCGCCGCAAGGTCATAGTGCAAGGCACGTGTGTCACATGCTGGTGACGCAGCCAGGGGCTCCCTGTTGCACGTGGGCGAGCATGCCAGGCTGCTGCGAGGGGCTCCGCACGTCTCCGAGTAGGAGCTTTACTGGGATGGGGGATCGGGAGCCCCTGGCGAAGCCGAGCCGCGGCCTTGCACCAAGGCAGCACCCCTGCGAGTGCATCAGTGCATCTTCCAACGGGGATGGGTGGACGGGGTCCATCGGCAGCAAACGCCAAGCGCGGAAAATGTAAGTGCTGCTCTGGGCGCAGAGAGGAGCAATGGGGGGCAGGGAGCTGTTGCGCCGGCAACTACAGCCTTACAACACGGTGTAACCTGGTAGTAGGACTAAGTGCACCCCAGCACGGTCCTGGTGCTGGGGCTGGTGCTCTGCACCCGGCCGGGGCG
>NW_008795920.1:106805-108421 GCF_000699145.1 Aptenodytes forsteri
CCCCGCCGGCCGGCCGGCGCTGGGCACGGAGGGAGGCGGGAAGTGGCCTGGGTGAGGGCTGGCGTCCCCCTGGCCCCTCGCGTCCCCCTGGCCCCTCTCCCCAGGCGGGGGTGCTGCCCCTGGGAAGCTGCCTGGGGGTGGCCGGGAGCTGAGTGACACCATCCTGCATCTCTATAGTGTCCGGTGATGGCTGGGACCTGAATGACATCATTTTGCATCTCTATAGGTGCCCAGCACTGGCCCGGAGCAGAGCGATACCATTTTGCATGTCTATAGGTGCCCAGCGCAGGCTGGGAGCTGAGTGATAAAATCAGGCCTTTTGGGTGCTAATTTCCCTTATTTAGGGACATGCAGGCGCCCTGGGGTGCTGGGACATCGGGGTGCCCTGCCACCCTGCCCTGGGGTGTGGGCGCTGGCTCCCTCCCGCTACTAGCAGAGCCCTGGAGCACCGTCCCCACGCGCAGCGGGGACACGGCACCACGGCGGGCTGGGACCGAGGGGCCTCCTGCTCCCGGGGCTCCTCCGCTTGCGGGGATGAGAAAATTCAGGCGGGAGGAAACGCTGCCGATGCTGCACGCAGCTCCCCCAAATTAGCTATGGCTTGCAAGCCCCGCAGGGCTGGAAACGCGGGCAGGCACAGCCGTGGCAGGCGATGCGGGGTCACCTCACCCCACGCTTGCACCTTGGTAAAGGGACGGTGCACCCCAACACCCGCCGGTGGCTTGGCCACCCTCCGCGGAGATGCCAGCTCCTTGCAGGGCGCACGCCTGCCCGCAGAGCCCCGGGGGGTCCTCTGGGGCGCACACGCGGGATCCCTCCTGAGAAATACTCGTCGCCGAAAGGCAGGGTCCACGCCAAAGGTCGGAGCAGGACCAGGGGAGCTGCCGTCACCGCATCGCGACAGCTTGAGCTGGTCTCAGCTGCCAGACACGGTTCTTGCTCCGGGGAAGGAGCGTTTCCAGCCAGGCGGTGTCGGTGGGCCCAGAGCTCTTGCAGGTGAAGAACCTGCACCCTCAGGTCAGTTCGGAGCCCTGCAGCTGCTTGCTCCTCTGTCACCCTCGAAAGCAGCCGGCTTCTTCCCAGCAGATGATTTTTAAGTGGTTTTCAGCCTGTGGGACACGAGTGCATTGCCAGGCTGCAACGCCCAGATCGTCGGGGCTCTCCGGCCCCCAGCTTGGCAGCAGGTGACCCCAAGGGAAGAGCGCTGTATTGGGTTTGCATGGCAAGGTTTTGGCAGCGGGGGGGCTTCTGTGAGAAGCGGCTAGAAGCTTCCCCTGTGTCCGACAGAGCCAATGCCAGCCGGCTCCAGGACGGACCTGCCACTGACCAAATCTGAGCCAATCAGCGACGGTGGTAGCGCTTCTGTGATAACATATTTAAGAACGGGGAAAAACTGCTGCGCAACAGCAGCCGGGAGGGACTCGAGTGAGACTATGTGAGAGAAACAACCCTGCAGGCACCAAGGTCAGTGCAGAAGGAGGGGGAGGAGGTGCTCCAGGCACCGGAGCAGAGATACCGCTGCAGCCCGTGGTGAAGACCATGGTGAGGCAGGTTGTCCCCATGGAGGTTAACGGTGGAGCAGATATCCACCTGCAGCCTGCGGAGGACCCCCACAC
>NW_008795920.1:108754-114148 GCF_000699145.1 Aptenodytes forsteri
GAGGAGGAAGGAGCGGCGGAGACAACGTGTGATGAACTGACCGTAACCCCCATTCCCCGTCCCCCTGCACCGCTGGGGGGGAAGAGAGAGAGAAATCAGGAGTAAACTTGAGCCCGGGAAGAAGGGAGGGGTGGGGGGAAGGTGTTTTTAAGATTTGGTTTTATTTCTCATTATCCTACTCTGATTTGATTGGTAATAAATTAAATTAATTTTTCCCCAAGTCAGATCTGTTTTGCCCGTGACGGTAATTGCTGAGTGCTCTCCCTGTCCTTATCTCGACCCACGAGCCTTTCGTTATATTTTCTCTCCCCTGTCCAGCTGAGGAAGGGAGTTATAGAGCGGTTTTGGCAGGCACCCGGCGTCCACCCACCGCAGCACCCGCACCCTCGCCGCCCGCCTCCGCTCGCACCCCGCTGCTGGATGGGGCCGGGGGATGGCCGCGCCACGCTGGGTGCTGGTTTCCATTTGAGAGCTGGAAGAGCAGCAGTGAACCTGCGTCTGCCGGGGATGAGCATCCCTGCGGGGCAGGAGCGTCCCAAGGAGGCGCCCACAGCCCGGACGGGCATCGGCAAGCCCGGGCACCGCAGCACAGCCTGACCTGCAGCCGGGTGCAGCGGAGCCAGATGGCTTCTGGAAGGAAAACCAGCCTTTCCTCATCGAAATGGCGGTGGAAGTTGTGCTGGGAGCTGCTGCGCTGCGATGCAGGCGTGGGGCTGGTAGCACCCCCACTTGGTTTCTCACTTTCTCAGCCGAAGATAGGTAAACACGGCTCATGGCAGGATGCTTTTGCCATCTGTCTCTTCTGGCTGTTGTCCCCCAGCTTATTAATCTCATCTTCCTTTTATCCTGACGGAGATGATGTGGGTCAGCCACAAACATGCTGGGGAGGTTGGGAGTCCGCCTGCCACGGAACCGGGCTTCGGCACCAGCCCACGGTGCCCCTGCTTCAGTGCGATCGCCTCCGCTCTCCTCCTGCGCTGGCCTGCGGCTCCAGGGCCGGGCAAGGCCACCCGCGTTCGGTGGGCATCTGCAAACTCCTTTGGGATCCTGCTCCCTCCGCCTCGGCGACACACGGAGACGTCCAATATTTAGGCTGAAAACCGGCATCACGGTTGGGGTCACAGCCTGCGGCTGTCGTGCTCCTGCTCCTATCGCCCCGACAGCGCGGCGTGGGAGGGCGGGGGGGATGCACCATGCCTGAAACACATCCCGGAGCCACCGCTTGCCAGAGCGGGATATTTCCTGGCAAGGTATTTTGTGCATTATTTAACACCTGTATTTCTTGACAGGTCGCTGCCTTCAGCTGAGACGAGCAGCCGTTTGCTGGAGGCGGGTGCGCAGCCCTGCGACGGAGACCTCGGGCTGGGACGTGCCCCTGCTCCTGTCCCCACGGCAGGTTGCTCCCTCGTCCAGAAATGCCTCTGAGTCTGGGTCCAAACTCAGCCGCTCTTCTCTTTGTATCCTTTTTTTCCCCCTTAAATGTCCATACGTGCAGAAAGCTACATAACTAGGAACGCTTTTCTAAAGAAAACACTAAAATCATCAAGTCAGCAGTGCTTAAACTGCTCTGACTGCCTCTTAAATAATCAATTCATATTTAATTAGCTTACCACAAAAATTCCATTAAATTTAAATAAATAGACATGGCAGGAGTTCTCCGAGGCACAGCAGGCTCCATTTAAAGAATTCTCTTTGAGTTTGTTAGGTTGGTCTTTAATCAGTTCGTCGTCGAAGCCCTTGTGTGGCCCAAGCAGGCTCCTGGGCGGCTAATAAAGAGTAATCGAAGCTACAAGGGTTTCCCGGACGGAGCCAGCCGGTGCCCGGCCATCTGGCTGCCGTGCAGTGCTTCAGCGCCAGCGCTGATGTCTTCTGGCAGGTAGCGGAGAGCAGGTCATTTCTGAAACGCCTGCCCTGACCAGGAGATCCTTTTTTCACTGATTTCTCAGTTTTCATTTCTTTCTCAGTTTGTGGACTCGGATGGAGGGAGTGGTGCTCACTTGCCAGCTGAGGTTAAACCAAGACACGGGCGAAGAGGGGGAAGCGAGCAAGGGCAGTGGCTTGTTTTCTGCCAGTTCAGTGAGCTGAACTGGCCCCCGAGAGATGGGAGCCACCCTGCCCCCTTCGACAGCTCTGAAATTTTGCTTTTTCGGGTCGTCTTTGCCTGCTTGCCCCTGTGCTCGCCTGCAGCTCGGCTCTGCGCTGCAGCAGGACCTGCCGAGTGCTGCCAGGGCTCCACGGGCCGATGATTTTTCAGGGGCATCAGGCAGTGACCTGCAGCGTCGCCCGCTCCAGAGTCACAAGACCGACTTCGAAATCAGCAGCTGTTGGATTTTGCTGGTGCGGAGGTTTGCAGGGGGAGAGGTGCCTGTCTCCTCCCTGGGTTTGCTGGCCCTGCTGCATCCCCCGCTGGCTGCAGCTCCTGGCTCCGCGCCGGCACAATTTGGAGCTGAATTTTTTTTTGCCACCACCAGGTAAACCAGGTTTGACTGAGGGAGGAATGGGGAAGCGCTGCGCAGCTCCTCGCACACGGCCGCCGTTCTGGGGCGCTGGAGGAGGGAGGTTTCCCTGGCAGGCGCCAGGTACAGCGTGCGTCTGGTACCCGGCCCTGTGCAGGCACGCGGGCAGCCGGCCAGCAGCCCCTCCTGCCCCACTGCTCCCGTGTCCCACCTCTGCTCCCATGCAGCAGCCTGGGCCCCAGCCAGGGACCCCCCCCCCGGGGGCAGGCAGTGAGCGGAACAGGGGTCCCGGCTCCTGCAGGCATGGGGGCATGCAGGGAGGGCATCAATGCACCAAGGATGTCTTGCACAAGCGATGCTCCGAGCACACCCTGCACAAGCCACGTGCAAAGGCACCTCCTGAGCTCATTCCCACGCTGGCGTTATTCCCCTCGGGGCTGCGGGATCGGCTCCCCGCCGCCGCCGCGCTCGTGGGTGCATCGACCCTCGCAGCTGACGCGGCGCTGGCAGGGCGAGTGCTTGGCCGCGGGGTGGGGGCCGGGGTGGGCGCAGGGGCTCGAGGTGCATGTCAGCTCCTCTGGAAACTTGCCTTTTCAGCGATGTCTCATCTCGAGTATTGACCCAATTTAGTTGACAATAACAAGTTAGATCACGAGGCAGGTTAATGCAGGCAAGTCTGTTCCCATCAGATTAAATATTCCAGCCGGAGCCCTGTGCATTTGCCCCCGTAGTGGCGGGGCAGGATGCTGGTGGTCCATCGACCCAGGGGACAAGGGTCAGCTCCCTGCTCTGACACCGGCTCCCTGCGCTGATGCCCCGGCCCTGCAAAAGCCTCCCCTCATTATGGGTGCCCACATCTTTCCGTTTATTTCTAATTTGGGCTCCCCTGGGACGGGGTTACTGGTGCCCTTCGTGGTACGTGGTTTTTCCTTCTCTCCCCCTGAAGCCTGGAGCGCGGCCAAGCTCTGTTCACTGTTTTCTGGTAGGACCAATAAAACTCGGGCTCTGCAAATGGCTCCCGTTGCACAGCTTGTTTCACGGAGCAGTTAAGCTGTTTAACCCCAACTGGAATTGCACGTCTCAGTCCCCCGTTAGCCTTTCGACGGCCCCGTGAAATAAGGCAGGATGTTTGACAATACGAACGCAAACCCGCCGTGCAGAGCTTCCCTTCCCCTCCTTGCAAAATGGCCCACGTGCAATTTTCCAAGCCCCATTTTAATTTCCCGGGGTCAATCCTGTGTCGCACCGGGGAGTTCCCTTCCACATGATGGAGCAGCATCTGTCCTTTCCATCTGTCCCAGCAGCTCCCTGGGCCAAATCTCTCCAGGGATGCTCCGGCTGCAGTTGCCACAACAACAAAATGATGCAACAGTTTCCTTTCAGGATGCAGAAGCCGCGTTAACACCGGGGACCAGGGTGGGTGAGAGTCACCACGGCCGCGCCGGTGCCGGCAAAGATCCGGGCGGGATAAAGCGTTTTTCGGTCATGAGTGTCCTGTTTGGTCCTGGAAACTGGTCTGTTTGAGCCCGGTTTGGGGGCTTTTCTCCCCACTGAGAGGTGGCTGCCACTGCTGGAGCCGTCCTCGCCCAGGGATGGGAGTGCTGTACATCAGGAGCCAGAGGCCCAAATTCACCGGGGAACAAGATGGAAAAAGCCGGGGGGACTGTCAGCCTGCTGCCACACCAGGCACAGCTGACGTCAGCCGAATCGCCGTCTCTGCTCAGCCCCCCCCCGGACCAGACCCAAACCCCGCTGAAGTTAACGGGGATGTTTCCACTGGAACAAGCCCAAACTGATCACATCTCCAGCGTGGCTGGGTGCGCGGCACCCTGCAGAGCTGCGTTCCCCTCGCTGCGATGGCCACGCGCCCCATGTGGGCTGCAGTGCCTGTCCCCGGTGTCCCCGCTGCTTGGGCCATAGGGCATTTGCTGTCTATCCCCATGGGTGCTGCAGCTACCTCAGCACTTTTTGGCCCGGTGGGTTCTCAGGGGGTGCTCAGGGTTGCACGACCAGCCAGGAGGTCCCCCATCAGGAGCCAGCATGGGCTGGGGGAAGCACTGGGGCTGACAGGACGCAACCCCCTCCTAGCTCTCCCCTCCATGCAGCAAACGCCAGGTCCTGTGCATGCACCAGGGCATCGCTGAGCCCGTCCCCTCCTGCTGCCCTTCCCCATGCACCGCCCTGGCTGCAAGCGAGCCCCATGTCCCAGCCGTCCCCCCCGTCCCCATCCCCTTGGGCTGCAGCAACCCCACCAAGCTTTCCCCTTTCCACTGCCTTAGGGCAGATCCGCACTCCCAGGATTAAGGGCTCTGCCCCGCGACCCTGGGGATCCTGCTCCCACAGGGGACAACCACCAGGCTGGGCTGGGCACCGGGAGGACAGGGAGGAGGGAAACTTCCCCTGCTCCCGTCGACCTCCTCCGCGCTCCGTGCCTCCGTGCCGGGCAGCCCCAAGGAAGGCACCTCTGAACTGGAGCCATGCCCCGGCTCCGTGCTCGCAGGCTGCCACCGGCCGTGTGGGTTTGCCTGTGTGCCAGTGAGTCATCGCGTGGCAGCACCCGGCCCAGCCAGGAGCCAGGCTGCAGCGGGACACGGGGGCAAGAGCGGCCGGCCACCCCCGGGGCTGCTGACCTGCACGGGTGGGAGATTAACCCCGTGGGTGAGCAGCAGCATGGGCAGGCATCCTGGGAGAGCCCAAACCCGGCTGGGCTGGAGTTAAAACCCCAAAGGGGTTTACTTTGCTGTGGAGGGCAACGTGCAGGCACAAAATGGTGGCTCTCGCCTCCACTCTGAGTCCAGGACTCTCCAGCACGTGCAGCCCCCAAAATCAGGCACCTCCCGGGTGCGTGCATGCACCCATTCACACCCACTTGCTCAGTTGTTTCTGGATGTCATGGTTTAATCTCAGTCGGCAACTAAGCACCATGCAGCCGCTCGCT
>NW_008795920.1:114353-115876 GCF_000699145.1 Aptenodytes forsteri
ATGACGTCACATGGTATGGCATGTCCCTTTGGCCAGTTTGGCTGTGCCCCCTCCCAGCTTCTTGTGCACCTCCAGCCTTCTCAGTCGGTAGAGCATGGGAAGCTGAAAAGTCCTTGGCTAGTGTAAGCATTACCTAGCAACAACTAAAACATCAGTGCGTTATCAACTTTGTTCTCATCCTAAATCCAAAACACTGTACCAGCTACTAGAAAGGAAATTAACTCTATCCCGGCCGAAACCAGGACACTGGAAAACCCAGCTCTGCCTGGGTGCCGGCACAGCCGAGGCCGACGGGGCATCACGGAGCTGGACCGGGGTTTGCTCAGGGACTGCTGAGCTGCTGAACCCCCCTGGCACAGCCTGGAGCCAGCGAATGCCATCCTGGCTCCCTCCCGCCCTGCCCTGGGAGGTTTCTGTCAGAGCTTTGCTTTGCCAGGGAAAACCAACCCAAATTTCCTCCTTTTAGGTGCTGCTGGAGCTTGAACCACCCAGTGCCACGGCTCTGACGTGCGTTAGCAAATGCCATGCTGCTGGAGAGCTCTTGGGGCTACGGGATCCGTGCGGGGACCCTCTGCCCTGCCCCAGCCCCTGGCACAGCCATGACCCCCCACGAGGAGAGTGAGGCCAAACCAGGTCCCGCGAGAGATCCCCGTAGCTGCCTCCCACCTCGGTTGCCCTTTTTCACCCCCAGCTCTTGGGGCTTGGAAGCTCAGAGCCGGCTCAAGCAGTTGGGCAGCTTTTGTCCCCAACACGCCTCTTGGCCAGGCCCAGCATCCCCTGCCCTCCCCACCGGCACCACTGAAGGCAGCCGGCTCTGGGGGCACCCAGCACCAAGCTTTCCGCAGGGTCCGGCGGGCTCTCCCCAGCCTCCAGCTTGCCGGGCCGTGCCCGCTCCAGCCTGGCATCGTTTGCAACCAATTTCAAGCAAGGAATTAGACGTCGCATTTCTGAGCACGAGGCCACGGTGTTTAATCCTCGGGCTCCATCCCTGCTCCAGGATGGCACCGTCCCCACTGCGTCCGGCTCTGTGCCCCCGTTTCAGAGGGGACCGTGGGGGGACAAAGGCGCTGGGAGGGTGGGAGGCGAGGGGGCCGTGCCAGCTGCGCGTGCAGCGCGGTGCCAGACCCGAGTCGCCCGCCGCAGGGCCTGGAGCAGCCGAAAGCAGCCGCAGCGCACGCAGCCGCCTGAATGGGTCCCTTGTCCCAGCAGCACCGGCTGGCGGGGGGGCCCTGCCCCGCTCCGTGCCTGGCCCACGGGGACACCAGCTGCCCCCACACCCCACCCCACAGCTCACCCGTCACCCAACACAGAGCACCCTAACATGGGTGACCCAAACAGGGGGCACCCATCACCCAAACATGGGGTTCCCATCCCCCCCCCCCAGACACGGCTCACTCATCACCCAAACATGAGCACCCATCACCCCCGCGCAAGCACGGGGCACCCATCGCCCAAATACAGGGCACCTGTCACCTAAACACGGGGCACCCAGCTCCCCCACCCAAACGCGGGGCACCCATCGC
>NW_008795920.1:116363-116839 GCF_000699145.1 Aptenodytes forsteri
GGCACCCCAAGACAGGGCACCCCAATATGGGCACCCGAGCATGGGGCACCCCAGCACGGGCACCCCAAAACCGGCACCCCAGCACGAACACCCCAACACGGGCACCCCAATATGGGCACCCGGGCATGGGGCACCCCAGCACAGGCACCCCAAAACGGGCGCCCCGGCACAGGGCACCTTGACACAGGCACCCCAGTATGGGCACCCCGGCATGGGCATCCTGGCAAGGGCACGCCGGCACAGGCACCCCAAAACGGGCGCCCCGGCACAGGGCACCTTGACACAGGTACCCCGGTATGGGCACCCCAGCACGGGCACCCCAAAATGGGTGCCCCGGCATGAACACCCCAACACAGGCAGCTCAAGACAGGGCACCCCAATATGGGCACCCCGGCATGGGCATCCTGGCAAGGGCACGCCGGCACAGGCACCCCAAGACAGGGCACCCCAATATGGGCACCCATGCATTCGACATA
>NW_008795920.1:119018-121607 GCF_000699145.1 Aptenodytes forsteri
CCCAAGACAGGGCACCCCAATATGGGCACCCGGGCATGGGGCATCGCAGCATGGGCATCCCAAAACGGGCACTCCACCATGGGCACCTCTGCGTGGGGACCACAACATGGAGCACCCCAATATGGGCACACTGGCATGGGTGCTCCCACGTGGGCACCCCAGCGTGGTCACCTGGGGACGGGGCACCGACACAGGCACCCCAGTATGGTCACCCTAACACAGGCACCCCATCACGGGCATCTCGTCAAGGACACCCCAACATGGGGCACCCCAGCAAAGTCACCTGAACACAGGCACACCATCACAGGCATCCCGTCATGAGCATCCCATCATGGGCACCCCAACATGGGGCACCTCAATATGGGTACCCCAGCACGGTCACCCCAAAACGGGCACGCTAGCATGGGCACCCCAACATGGGCACCCATCACTCCAACTCAGGCACCCATCGCCACGCTTGTGCCTGGGCCAGCAGCGAGGGGCAGGGACGTGCTGTAAGGCAGCAGCACCACAAGACCCAGTGCCCGACAGTGCCGGCTGCGCTCAGGCTGCCGCAGCCCCTTGCCTTGGCCGGGCACCGGGCGAACCCCTCCCCATTTGGGGACGGGACGGTGGAGGTACGTGGCCCTGGGACCGGTGACACTGGGCCTGGCCTGTCCAGCATCACGGTCCTGAGGTCACTCCCGTGCTGCAGCGGTTGCTGGAGCCCAGCCTGAGTCCAGCTTTTGTAAAAAATCCCATTTTTGCCCTTGGAGGCTGAAGAGCACCAATTGCATGTTTCTTTCCCCCACATCAGTTTACATGAAAATAGCAATTAACGTAATGCAAGCCAAACCTCGTTAAACCTCTTTGGGGTGGAGTCTGGGCAGCGAAACCCATGGAGCGCTCCGAGTGCCTGGGCAGGGGAGCCCCGCAAGACGGCAAGAAAACTCACGAAAAGTGCTGCCTTTGGGGAAAAAGCAGGATCAGGCCCTGAACTGAAGCAGCTTGGGTCCAGCTCCATCAGGGATGCGATGGCCAGGCTTGTGTTCTCCCGCTGACAGACACTGGGACTCGGTAGCCCATCGCTAGAGCTCTCCCATGGCACAGCATCCCTTAGGGATGCTCGCTGCCAGCGGCAGGAGACGCAGCTGCAAGTGGGAAAGTTCCTTCCCCGAGAAAGCCGCCTGCAAAATTACAACAGCAAAAACAGGAGGTGGCGTTATTTATTTAAAAAAAAGAAAATACCCGGGCTGCAAAAGCCGTAAGAGACAAGAAGCTGGGAATTTTAAGGGCTTTAGGTATTATTACTTATGGCAACGATTAGGGTTAAAGCCACGGTCTTAATTAAGGGTGATCATAAGGGAATTTCAAACCCTCCAGGGTTTGGAGGAAGGAGAGTAAAAAAGTCATTACTGCCCTGAATTTTTAAGGCTGAACCAAGTCAGGCCACCCCAGGAGGAGAAATCCTTGGAAACTCAGTCTGGGAGGGATCGAGTCCTGGGTCTAAATTCATCTGTCGGAGTCTTTCTCCGTGAGCTCGGTCCCCAGCACCCTGCTCTCGGGTGCTGTTGCAGCTCCCCCGCCCAGCTCCCACTCTGCAGCGCAGGGTTCGTTAGCGGTGATGGTGGTGGGGAAGTTCGTCACGGTGTTGCATCTCCCAGCCTGGGCTTCCACGCCTGGCTCTGTCCTGCAGGTGTGACGGTGTGACGGTGTGTGGGCCTGGGCTCCAAGTGAGCCACTGAAATGGTCTGGGTTAAAACCGGGGCTTTTCGCAAGGTTTTCGGCGGAGGCCCGTGGAGAGCGGCACTAGCACACCAGCAGAAGCAGGGGGATGGCTGCAGGGGACGGTGGCAGCGCGGGTGGGCACGGCCGCCCCTTCTCAACCCACCGCCTCATCCGAGGTACCTGGATGTCAGCCATACTCCGAGGACTCCTACGAACATGACTCTTACCCTTTGACTTTTTCCCTTAAAAAGAGAAACCTAATGCGTAGGAGCTGATGTCCAGAGCTATTTCTGAATAAAACAAAAACAAACCCAACGGGCTCCGTTCTTCTGCCGGGGTCCAACAAAAACAAGCTGTAAGTCAGACTCTGAAGACAGAGAACAAAGGGGAAAAACACTGGAAGCAAACAGAAATCCTTTTCCTTCCCCCTGTTGTAAAGCGGCTCTAAAGCCCAAGCAGATCTTGGCAAGGTCACGTCTCCTTTTCGTCTGCAGGCTCCTTTCCGTTTATTCCTCTCCTTTCCCAGATGCTGGAATCCTGCTCTGGAGACAAAGGTGGGGTGGGCAAGCGGCTCCTCTACGTTTTCTTTTCTCTCTCCTGTTCCACAGCACCACCCACCCGCAGTGGGACATGTCACCCCCCGGGCAGACCCACGTACAGGGACGATGCGAGTGTTCAGCGTGAGGACGAGCTGCGGCCGCAGGAGAGCGGAACCACTGCCCGCCCTGTGCCCGCCTGCGTGGTGCTACCCGCGAGGCTCCGTGGCCGCCTGGCCACCACCCGTCACCCGGAGCAGCTCTCCCACGCTGGCACTTGGTCACCTGGGGAAATGGGTGACTGTATTCATGAGGCTGCCTAAGTCTCCACGAGTGTTAGCGACTG
>NW_008795920.1:122646-145445 GCF_000699145.1 Aptenodytes forsteri
CTCCACCCCGCTCCCCGCAGGGGAGGCTGCGCCAGGCCCAGAAGCAGCCGGGTGTCTTGGCCACCCTGGAAAGGGGATGTTGTTTTGGGGAAGGTGGAAGCGGGAATCAAAACGAGGAAGATGACGCTGGGGTGTAGGCCAAAAGGGAAAGACTCGGGGAGAAAAAGAAAGCGTTAGGGGAGCAACGAGTTGGAAAGGAGGATAAGGGAGGGTCGCGCTTGGTACTCGCTTTCCCATTTAGTGCGTTGCTGTGGTGTTGAGAGCCCTGATACATCTATATACGAAATAGAGGAATTCTGTTGTACTACTGTCAACTACTGTAGTCAACTATACATTCTTCATTGTGAAGCTGATATGCAGGAAAGCTGGGTTCGGTCATAATTCAGCTTTCAAATTATTCATGTTGTACAGCTTCTGACTAAGATATATTTTCCTTGTGTCAAAGCTTTTGTAGGCAGAAAGCAATTGGATGTGGTGGCCTGTTATTCTCTCTTGAATTAGAGGCATGTGATCAGGAAATTAGTATAGGTGAAATAATTAGTCGTCAAGAACATGTTATGTGAGACTTTCCGCACTGAAGTGTCACATGTTATTTGGGAAGTAACGGGCACTAAGGATATCGTTTATGTTCATCTTCGAGTAAGTAGTTGTGGCCTTAGAAGCTTTCTTATGAATGGTCTAACAGTTATGCTTTGCTGGAGTATCAGTGAGTGGCTGTGGAGTTAGTGACAGGCTAAAAATATTTGTAGACTACAGTGTCTCTTCATATGAGTACAATATCCAGATGGTATCAGCTATGAAAAGTATCTGGAAAAGTTGTAAACATGTAAATAAATTAAATACTTGATTTGGGAAACTATGATCTTCGTTACTGGTACTGTTGGACTGAAACAGAAAATACAACTTCCAAACCCACTTGAATGTTCAAATGGCTTTTAAGCCTGTTGTCCACAGGACAAGGTGTTATTTGTTAGTGATGATACCTGGAAAACTTACATTTTTGTTTTAGTATATGTTAAATTTATGGGTATTGATTTGGTGACAGAAGAAGATAGTGCTACTATGAAGTGTGCAGTGTCCTGCAAAATGTGGAAAACTACATGGAGAAGTGGAAACAGTATGTTTATGCGGACGCTTAATGCGTTACACTCAAAGCTGGAAAAGGTGAACAGTATTTCTGTGGAGCACTTCCCCATAGCATGCTTAGGCCCAATTCGTCTGTTATGCTGCTTTTAGTAAACATGCTTTATTCTTTTGTGCATAGGACAGAAAATGTTTCATCAACTGTCAAACCTCTGAGGATCCCCCTGATGAAGGTCCAGGCTGGTCCAGGCCTTTGTGGCACCAGTCCTCTTTGAGGAGGATTGAATGTACTGTTCTCATTTCTAAAATAATTTTGTGACAAATAGCTCCTTTTCCAGGACTTCATAAAGAGCACAAGTGCTGTTACACAGTCAGGATTGACAAGTTCCTGTGCATCGTAAGCCATACTGAGTTTGTTCTTAGTCTGTGACAAGAAATAGTTAAAATGCATTGGCTTTGATCTCCTTCGGAGTTAGGAAAAAATACTCCTCAGACAATTTTGTAGGGCTCTGTATATTTGAAGGAAGTTGTTATACAGGTATACACGCTCTCTAGGAATCAGTGAGGTCAAAGCAAATGTGTTATTTCTTACTGTAAGTAAGAGGCTGATGTTGGTTACAATGGTTGGACTGTAGCATGATAGTATTTTAAATGATGGTAGCTCTTTAGTTTGAAATACAAGTTGTGAGATTTTAAAATAGGTAACTGCAGGGATAGTTCCCTTTTATATCCTCATGTGCACAGCAAAAATTAAAAACCAAACTTCAGGGTGTGTTCAGTTGATCAGTAGGCATTGCACTGATGAAATGTGTCTTCTGTAGCATAGGCTGTTTTCAGAATCCTTCAGAGATTTTGCTCAATTACATAGAGTGGCTGCAAACAGCATAGGACTGTTCCTTTTTCTGGATCAGCTAGCTGAAGAGTGCTGTAAATCTTCCGTTACTAAGATGCTGGGTGTTGATTCAGTGCTTCCCAGGCAATGGTCACGGATGTTTTCTAGTTTTCAGGTGATGTTACAAAATCAGAATAGTATTTTAGAGGAAGTAGCTACAAAAATTCTTCCTCCTTTTCCTACAGTGCTTCCATTGTTCATTGTGTCTACTAAGTGTTGCTCCAATACTGGATGTAGTTGTTAAACTGACGTTTGTGTGCCTCAAGAGAAGTGTCTAAGCTTAAGACTTTGTCCTATTCAGAAGAGCAAATTTATTTAAAACAAACAGCAGCGTGCTTTGGTGGCAAGGATTATCAGCTGTTGATCTTGGCTCAACAAGAATTACTCTATGAAAGAGATGTCTCTGGAAAGGAGGTACCGTGGTTGTTGAATAAAAATGACATGGAAGGAATTGAAGGCATGATTATTGCTTTGACTTCTGATTTAGTTATGCTTTTTGCAGAAGGTTGATTTCTGTTGTGTGTGTTGGTTTTTGTCTTTGTGAATTTAATTGTATGGAAATTCTGCCATCACTTTTCCCCCTCATCTTTCTGGGCAGTCTCTCCTGGTAGATAGGATACAGTAAGACTTATTCCTTTCCACTTCCTCTGCAGGTACCATCACAAGCGAGTGTATCTCGTATTTCACTGAGGCATCGAGGATGTGTTTGTAGTGCAGGATGGGCCAAATGGTTGTCACCTCGGTTCAGACATGGGTTTCTCAATACAGCTTTTCAACAGACCTACTGCATTCTTGCTTGATGGTTCTATGTTCATCCTGTATTGCTGGGACTCTTAAGCACATACCCCAAGGCTTGTTGTGAAGTAAACGGAGCGCCACAAGCTCTTTACCAATAAATTTTAAGTGTCCTCCTCAGCTCACTAGAGGAACTGAGAGGGTACTGGAGGCTGCCTGGCACTTTAGCTCGCATCCTTGCTGCAGAGAGCTTAATTACCTGTCAGAAGCCATTTTCATTCTAGTTTCTGGTCTGTATCCAAAGCTGACCCATTTATTTTGAGTTTAAAACACTGAAACTGAAGTGATGGTCTCCTGTAAGGATGAGAGGTAAGGGATAGGAGTTAGTTAACACAGTCGCCTTTCTGTGCAGACATACTCTGTCCATTTTCCAGTCTTCCGGGGAAAATTGGAGCTGCATCATCCTTCTGTGTGAAGTAAACGCTAGTGTGGAAGGAATGAGGTAGCAAAACAGCATTAGATCTTTTCCTAGTTTGACGTGTTGTGTTTACTTTTCAACAGTCTGTACAGATGCTTTAATCCCTGTGGTGTTTCCCAGTGCCAGTTCAAAGTTTGAGGGAAAGGCAAACCTGCAAGAAAGACTCGATCCTATTCCATTCTACCCTGACCTTCACTTCTAATATCTCATTCTCTCTCTTTCATTTGCAAAATGAATCCTTAAGATAATGAAAGCAGTGACTCTTTCACCTGTTGTTAGGTGGTTTTGTACCCTATGGAATAACTGTTCCCACTTTGTGCCTACTTTTTAGGGATGTGTTACACAGCAGGCTCAAGAGGGGAATGGCTTGTACGATAGCCTGTTAAAAGTATAATGGATTTTTTCCAAGATATTCCAAACTGAGAAATTATTTCTGTTTAGGGATGTTCTCCTGAATGTGAAATAAAGGAAGGGATAATCCTTTGATGCTGTTTGGCTCTTGCACAGTGTTTTGTATTTGCAGTTAAGAAGTTTGTTGTTCCCAGCAAGGAAGCTACTGTCAGATGCCACGGTGAGAGGTTCCTTTATAAAACTGAAATGATAAAGTAACAGAAACAGATGTTAAATATGTGGTGCTTTGTCCTGTTCAGACCGTAGCCCTCTGTGTTTCAAGTGTCTTTGATTTACTGGAGGACACTTAAGGAGGGAGAAGGGGTTAAAGTCCTGCACGAAATGTCTGCACACTTCTCATAACTTGAGAAAATTGCCTCCCTCTTCTTTCAGAAAATCTGCTGCTTGTGTGCCAGGATTAGCACTTCATGTTTTTGGTAATCGATACTTTCAGGAAAAAGCATATTAAAAAAGTCACATTTTCTTGTGTGTAGTGTTCGGTGATAAGTATCTCATTGCTGGTTTACATTTAAGAGGTTGTTTTGTACAGAAGCAAGTTGGAGGAGCGAAAGCAGCAATCAGTGTTTCTGGTTGGAAAAAATAAAAACTAATTTCAGTTGGTAATATAATGCTAAACGAGAGGCGTGTTGAGTGTCCATGCTGTGAAATACGTATTTCACTGCTCAGAAAGACCGGGCTTACCAAACTGGCAGCGTGTTCTCACTTAGTGACAGTTACCTAAGGACAGCGGACTTGTATTGTTAAAAAACCTTTTCCCCTAAATATAGGGCTGCTGCGCTCGACTGCACACTGCCAGCTACTTCTCTGACACGTTATCAGATGAAATGATGGCGTAAGGAGTTTTGAGGAATCTTTTAACATCACAAAAGTCTTTTGGGTGCAGCCTGTCGTCAACGAGGCTGACGACCATCTAATGCTGTGGTCTTCTGACGGCTTGGCCTCTAGCCACTATTGCAGTGTTAGTATCTAATAGTAAAGGATATGGGATAGAAGATAATAGGGGAATTTTGAGGAATGCTAAAAAGCTTGTCGGTGCCCAAAACTAAAAAAACAGCCCAACTGCTAGGCAGCATGCAGTTCATCGATGACAGACAGCTCTTTCAGTCACTGATGCTCGATCAGTTACTGCTTGTCATATGTGTGTTAATATCTTTGAAGGGAGCTCATTATTCCACGCACTTTCAAGTGGATCTAGAGTTGCTATTGTTAATTCTTTGAGCATGTGAATCGCTGGAAAAGACAAAGTCAGAAATAGAAACAATACACAAAAGAAGGTTGGATAAGGACCTCACACCAATTGGTAAAAAAGCAGACTAGTAGTGGCCTCAGAGGTAGCAAGGCCCAGTGTAACAGTGTCCTTGCCTTACCTGCTGTGTCATAGAAAATAAAGGGCCCGGAGCTGTGGAACACGAGCCAGGGTGTGGGCTTTTTCTTGTGTGATTACAAGCAGAGCGCGGCTGAGGCTTTGCATTAGTGCTGCCTTTCATTAGCTTCTTGCTTTCTCCTGTGTTAAATATTACTTAATTGACTGTGGCATAAGTGGGGCTAATAGCTTTGTTCCCAGTCCAGATCCTTTTGTAGCTGTCTCTTCTGAGGGTTTGAAATGCTCTAGACAGATCGCTTTCTCACACGTGTAAGTAAAAATTCTGCCTGGGCAGGTCCACGGAAGAGGAAGAGCTTTCTGGTACCTCGTCCTAAGAAATGGAGCGGCCTATACACTGCACCTTTTGCGAGGCCGGTGGAAGAACGGCCAGAAAAATCAAAGCAGAATAAAGATACTAACTACATTTCTGTACCGTGGTCATCTTCAGAGAGTTGGTTTTTTTGATGCAGCTCTCTTTGTCCCAGCGCTGAGTGCGAAAAATGGGGCCTTTTGTGATTTCCTCTAATGTCGTCAGCGTCCACAAAAGTGACTGAAAAACCTCTTCCTCTGTGATGTGGGTTAGTGAATATATTTGGTGTACAAAGTGTACCTTTAGGTTTTTCACTTAGAAGTATTCTTTGGTAGCATGTCCCATTTCTGGTGTGATGTGAAGAGCAGCAAGGGAAGCATTAAACAGCGTGCATCAGAAAGGCTGAGTCATGGGACCGGTTACAAAGAAGCATTTGTGTTCCTTAGGTTATTAAAAAACCCTGATCGTTCACGCTGAAAAATGGAAATGCTTCATAATCTAAAGGAGAGTCTGCTTAAATCCAGGTGGCAGGAAGTATAAAGGTATTTGAGTAAGGTAAAAGGTGCAGAAAATAACATGGTTGGTGGTAGCGTTAGTAGCTCATAAAGGCGGTTGAGTGCTTTTTTTAAATAAGAAGCATACATTCAAAATAACTGACAATACTTACAAGTCCTGTTGAATACTGAAGCGTAACTGAGCGTGAAAAAATGTTTGGTTCGTACTGGCTTACCTCCTCAGTCACTGGCCAGTAGGCTGATCAAATGGAGTTTGTAGACCGCATAGTTGAGTGCTGGTTTTTGTATTAGCTGTTTCCTTTTTATTGTTGTTTATTTTATGACCTAAATGTTCAAACCTGTTAGCTTTCGCTGAGAGATTCATATGTTAAAGGTGTATAAAGGGAAGTAGGCATCAATGCGGGTGTGTTGAAACTTTGAACCCACTGGAAGAATCTTCATGACAAATTCAGGCTGCATAAAATATATCACTTCTAGCTATCGTGGTGTGACTAAGCTTCAGCCTTGAGGAATGTAAGTTTGTTTAGAGTAAGTGATACGATTGTACAGCAGGGAGTAGGTGAGCAAATATACTTTAATTACACAAATATTTGCACTGAATTTAAGAAGTCAGCGATGGCCACGAGCCATCTTTTTTCTTCATTGTCCTTCTTACCTTTCCATAACTGAGAAATACTCATAGCTTTGCATAAATCAGTGTTACATCTTTGTACTATTTTCAGTGTTACGTGTTGATATAGTATTAATACATTATTAAGCATCTTTTTTTGTGATGTTTCCCTCTGAACTAATACCAGTCAGCTGAGTCTCGGAAGCAATAGCTGCTTTAGTTCCTTAGAAGGAAGGGACTGTTTCCGATATGTACAACAAAATGCGTGCTTATAATGAAGCCTACCTTTATCAAAGCTTGAAATTATGCACAGAAATATGTCTGGAACTAGCAAATTGAAAAATCTATTGTAAAAGTACTTGCACAGCCTTTTGCATAGTTATGTAAAAATAAAAGTTTGAGTACATCTTGTGTTTGCCAGGATAAGCACTTTTATCTGACGCATCTCTCTGGTCTTAAAAGTTGTCCGCTCAGGTATGATATAGACAGCACAGGCCCCTGAGGATTGTTCAATTGCCATGCAATTAAATTAACAAATACTGTGATCAGACTGGAGACACATTTATATTAAGGGACTGATCAGACTGGAGATGTGTTAAGGGACATCTCTAGAGCCTTGCTGATGATACATGCTTACTGATTTATGTTGGACTGTTTTGAGTTTTGCTGTCTAATACCCACTCAACTGTCGGCATCTCAGACTAGCCCGCCTGGGGAGGCGGTCCAGGATGGCTTGCGTAGCTGTGCTCCAGCTTCTGCATAGGTGCTCTTTTGTGTGAAATACTTCGGCAGTTTACCCAAAGACAATTGAAAAGGCGCTCACCGTGGGAGACCGCCAGAATACCCCGGCGCTCGGAGAGATGCTGCTGGTGCTGCAGTGCTCCGCGTGTCTGGGGCAGCGTCCTCCTCTGGGTGCATGTGTTGGCCTGGGTCTCGCTTGGAGTCACTTTGGACAAGCAGCTGCAACTCTACATGTGTTTCTTTTCTGAAATCCAATCCTTCAGTGTTACGTACATGTTTGGAAGATTGTATGTGTTTTTCTACAGTGCCTTATGGCGTTGTGGTGGTTTGTTTGGGGTTGTTTAGTATCTGCTCTGAAACTGGTAGGTGTGCAGTACTTGCTCAGCATCTCCGAATTTTTAAAATAAGGTTCAAGGGTTTTTATTCGTTTATGAATCAATTTAGGATAGATGGATGCATCATGCCAAACTTCGGTTGGTATGTATAATTTCAGTAAACATTAAGAAAAGACGAAAGTGTAAATTGACTTTTCGTGTTCCTCCATCAGTGGTGTTTGGCCAAGGAGTCTTGCTGTCTCGCTTTGGTTGTAATAGACAAGGGGGTGGTGGACAGTGCATCATGTTTCTAATAAATAGTATAGGAGAAGACTGCTGCAAATGAAATGGCAAAGGTTCTCCTTCATGCCTCCAGTGTTTATCACTGATAAGAGCAGTACATTGGTCTAGGATCTTAAGCCTACCTACAAGATGAGTGAATAAATCCTTGGAAAGCTAGGTAGCAAAGGCAATCTAAGACATGTTAAAACATGTGTAGTAATACTGTTTATCAACAGCTGAGTGAAAGATAAGCTTGGCTTTTTCAAAATGCCTTTCAAGTTGTAACATGTTTTCTGAGCTCTTTATTGCACCTGGCTACCCTCTGCACCGTTTTATTTTGGTGGCTGCAAACCTGCTTAAATGAATGCTGTGGAGATTCTCAGTTATTGCTTATATTCTGTTACATGCTTATCTAATTTGCTTGGTTAATGGTTTTAGTGAAGTTAGTTGTGAGATAGCATGTACCTTGGAATTCTCTCTCTTTTATCCAGCCATGGAGTAGTCTTAACGAAGGATCATGTTACTTATCTCAAATAGCTTTTTCTACAGTATTTAAATAATACAATATTTTTACTTACGTATGACAGAAGTTAACATCTCATATGCTTATCTCTAGCGCTGTGTCCAAGTGAGTGGAAAGCAGCATGTTTTGCTTTTTTATGCTCTTGTTTGTTACTTCACTTGATTTAGTCTGTGCTGTCACGGTACGATGCTTGTGTTTCAGGTACTATAGTCAAGTATAGGTGTATAAATTCTGTTTGACTAGTTCAGTGCTGTTTGTTGATGTGAAGTACTGCTGTTGGGGGTTTTGATAGAAGCCTGGCAAGTGATACGTATTTCTTTCCAGCCTTCTTCCTAAGTTAGGAGGTGGCAGCTGATCTGCGCTGTGCTTGCAGCAGGATCTTCTGCTTGAAGCACAAATTCGAAAGTTGCTTCGCCTCCACAAGGTGTCTGTGGAGTAACTGCCTTTTGCATTAAGCATCGTGGTCATGTCACATGGTTTGCATCCCGCAGGTAGTATTTCTTAAGATTATTAAAAAAAAAAAAAAAGGGCGGTTGTTGCTGGTTTTCTGGAAGTTGGAGCAGTGGGCATCTTCCTTTCATGTGAGATCATCATGTGCTTGCGCTCAACGTGATTTCATGGAGTTAATGGCAAGCATATGTCTCAGTGCTACAAAAACAGATAAATCCTGCAGTGCTTAAAACAAAAGAAATGTCATATTTTGTGCTTATTTCAGTTATTTATTTTTATGTTCTACTTATTCCAAACTTTTTCTGTTTTAGAATGGTGTAGTTACGCATTTATCTCAGATCATATCTTGCACCTTGTGCCGTTCACTGTTAATCATCCTTTCCTTAAAACACTGTATTTCACTCTGAAAATGCAAGAGAAATAGGGACTGGTGTTCACTGACATTTTGCTGTTTCATCTGGGTGGAAAGCACTTTGCTGTTGCAGTAAGTGACAGGTTTGAATCTCAAATCAGCTGCAGCAGATCCAGTGGGTTGAGGCTAGATCCTGACAAGGACTTTGGTGGAGGATTCTGCTGCCTTTGGTTTGCTGGCCTGTATCCCGAAGTGGTAAGAATATGAGTTTGCCATCTCTTGGTTTTGGAAGATGGTATACGGTTGAGATAAGAGTACAGCTTCTTTAAGACTATTGGAAATGAACAGCTTTCATGATTACATTTAATGTAAAGGATCTGCAGTGATATCCATTCTAATCGTTAGTGTCTTCTCATCAGCCGATGAAAGTACGGCAGGGTCACATTTCCTAGGAATGTAATTGTTGTTCAGTTAGATTAGTGATTTTTCCACTTAGTTCACACATTGCTTGAAAAAAATCTTAGTCTTTTGTGAACCTCTCTGAAATTGTCAGCAAACCCCAAGTTCTGTCTTGGCTGGAGCTTGGAATAAAGTTTTAGTGTTTTTTTCAAAGTTAATTAAAAAAACATGGCTTGGGAAATGAAAAATCCTGTAAACTGACATTTTGGCTTCTTACCATGACCCACTTTTCCCTTCCTGCCTCCCTCTGTTTCAGAGGGATTGAGTCTTCGATTCTTGATACCTTCATTCTTATTTTAGCCACTCGCACTGCTTTACATGCACATATTTTCTGGGTGAGGTCTTGGAATTCTTGAGGAATTTGGGCTTATTCTAAAAATTAGCTTGTGTATTTTGTTAATGGACATAAAATGCTTACTGCATCTGTTTGGTGGAATACATTAAGAAATGGCAGTAACGGCTTTGTGCTGTATTCACAGCTTTGTTGAGTAATTACTGCTAACATCTGCATGCTTTACTTGGGTTTTAGCTGCGCTGCTCAGAGTGTGTTTCTGTAATCTTCTTCCTTCTGAGGGATATGCGAGAGAAAACAATCACCCGAGTGGTTGCTATAGCATTTCATTAAGGAGCCTTTTCCACTGGGTTGGGAAAGGCTCCTTTCCCTCTTGGCAGCCTAGCACGAATAAAAGAGCTCCTCTCAGCTCTTTTCCCTGTGTTATCATATGCCCTTCAGCTTTTGACTGCAGACTTGCAGCTTTGCCTGGATTGCCATCATTCTGAGGGTGTTCTTTTGCTTAATGGCTCTGCTTGTTCTCGACTACACCAGGAGTGAAAGGCTTCCTTATAATTGCCTTGCTTGCTCTAAGCAGTCTGGCTGGGAATGTCCAAAGGTCTATAAATATTGTGACTTAGAAGTGCTCCTCAGCTGACTGACCAAACTGTGTGAGCAATTGAGTAGCATCCTGGGAAGACTTCAAATAAGATTGTCACAGAATTAGCAAGGAAATAATAGTTAAGAAATATATTGATATTATAATAAATACTCTGAGCATAAATGAATTCTGAAGTATTTTCCTTTTGCATTCCTTTCTTCGTGGGATCTCAAAAGCATTTTAGGAAAAACTGAGCCAGTTATATCCTGGGAAGTACTTATTTTTAATTACCACACTAGGATATCGCTATATTAGAAGGATTTATACAAAAACTATCAGTGAATCAATGCTGGGAAAAGTATCCAGATTTTGCCCTGTACGTAAATGTTTTTTTTTCCCTGCAAACATTTAGGCCTTGCTGAGTGACTACCATTTTTTCTTCATTGCGTCAAGTGGTTGTTCTCCCTTCCACCGTCTAGCTTGGCTGTCTGAATTGAACAGCTTGCGGGCTGCAGTGTGGGGCCTGAGGGTATCAGTCAGCATGAAAATGTTTTGTGCAGCCTCCTGTCCCGTGCTTTGCAGAGGTCAGCGGTTCCACTAGCCAGAGACCGGGGAAGAGCTTCGCTAAAGATCCGTGCGTGCGTACTTGTTTCCTTCGTATTTACGTAGATGTTAAAAGTGGTAGGGAATCTGGCTAGGGTGTGGTGGTTGGGTTTCAGGTTTAAATGGGAGACTAAATAGATCAGCTTTCTTCATATTGCTCGTTCATTGCAGTGCTACTCCACAGAGATTAACAAAAAGTTAATACCTGCTGATCCTTTAAAGCTTTCTATATATAGGGTCTTTCATTCCTTGTGGTCTTTTAGGATTTGAAGTACAGCTATTTTGGAAGGACTTCTTTCTGCTCTTCAAAATCCCTTATTTTAGTTTCAGATCTGATTCTGAGTTCTGTAATATACTTTTCCACCCTCTTTAAAGGAGTTGCTCATTATGGTAGGCTAACTGGTAGACAGGGGTTTGCCTGCAGGCTGCAGGGGCCATCGAGTGTGGCTAGTGACTCGGGAGCCTGTATTCGGCTGTGCCAGGCTGTACATTATTGAACTTTCCTGTACTCTTATTTTCCTCTCCTGGTCACACAGTGGTTTGCCTTCAACTCCCAAGAGGTTTTCAGGAAGCTTATGCTAATGTTTAAATAGTTTTGGGGTAGATGCTATGGGAAATGACAATAATGCTTTCTGGTTATGGACATAAAGACTGAGAACCTGCATGTTAGTATTCTGCGCTGAGAACCAGTGCTGAGCTTGCTGATCAAGATGCAGCAATGAGATATACGTGTGAAGGATTCTGTGACCCTGTTCTAGCGTGCTCTTATGTGTGCATAATTCAAGGCTAGGTACGATGTATTTGTAGATCAGTTGCATGTTGTATAAGTCATTCTTTCAGCATCTCTGATCGAGTGTGTCTTTTCTACTATCAGAAGTTTTTTTTAGTTTAAACTCAAGAGTTTAAACTTCCCGTGGGAGTTGTCTGGACCTGAATCACACTCAGGCGATGGGTTTAGAATCCCAAGTCTTCTGCTTCTTGGGAGAAGTCACTTGGACTCTACGTTGTTAAGCATTTGGGGGCGATGCCATCTCCAGTTTTGGCAGATGTGATCCACTCGTCCATATCCAGGAGGACAGATGGGTATCTCTGTAGAGGAAAGGGTTGTTTGGTGCTTAGCATGCCCTCTCTTAACATGAAAGTTCCCATTGCAAAGATAGTATTTCTACCCCAAATACAGGCATTTAGGAATATCTTAAATTTCTTCAAGTAAATTCATTTGCCAGCTTTCTTTCGTCAGACCTTAGAGTTACGTTATGCTGGAGAGCAGGGCTGCTGTTTGAGGGACCTCAATAGGCTGCAGGAATGGGTCAGACAGGAGCTCCATAGAGGTCAACAAAGACTTTTAGTAAAAGTCTCAAAATAACAAATGTGGTTCCACCTGAGCTTACCCGTGCCATGGAGGAGCTGGCTTTTATCCCTCTGTAAGTTTGAGGTTTGAGAGAAAAGCCAGATAATTATTCTGCTTATATAGAAGCTGTTAAACCAGTGAAGCTGCTGCTCCTCAGAATTACGCGTATTCACCGTGCGTCCTGATGGTGGATTCTAATTCTGGTATCGCTAGACTGAATGATAGCAGAGTAAATTGTTGCTACATGACTGCTGCTTGGAGTGTGAAGTTGCTGCATTAAAATTCTGCTGCAACCTTTCCTCACCTGGATCATTGCAGTGTCTCTTTGCGCTATAGACCTTGTACAATTTCTTTTTATTGTCACCTGCTACTTGTTAAAAATAACATTCTTTGCTTCTAGCAGCAAACTTTTATGACCTGATGCATGAGTATCACTCTAGGACATTGTAAAAGACCAATGAATTGTTGGGATAATACACAATTTAGTGTAAAGGGGAGAAATGTGAATTAGAGGCAGGCCAGTAGATTTCTATGTTGAAAATATCTTTTGGGGGGAAGGTAGTGGTATTCGGGCAGGATTTTATTTTGGAACTAGGTAATCTGTTTCTGACCTGGTTCCCCTGGCAGTTGATTTATTTATATTGAATGTGAAATGCCCTGGTGCATGTGTGGCTTTCTAAAGAGAGATTACTTCTCTGCTTTTAAATTTTCATTATTTCTGTAGCAGATACCTTCAGTACTTAAATCATAATTAATTGTGAACTGAAAGAATCTCTGACTGAGCTAAGCCTACTTCTAAAGGAAAATCTGTACAGATATCTTTAAATCATGCATTTGCCACATCCCTCCCACAAGCACAGACGTGATTGTTTGGAAAGAAATGAAGGACCCATATTTAAATGTAAACATTGTGACATTTGGCTCTCTGAATTACTGAGAAATTCATACAAATAACTGTTGCTTCTCAAAATGTGTAGATGGCAAAATTGCTCATCTAAGTCGTGAACCAGGGAGGGGGGTGTCCTCGCCGTGGTTGGGGTGGATGGCAAGGGTTACAGCGAGAAGTACCTGTACCCCGTATGAGACTCGTGCTGTGTCCCTTCAGGCGTGAGGACTGTTGTGGGTGCACATCTGCAGGGCCATCTGTATACAGTGTGCCCAAAAGAAGAGTAGCTCATAGTATTTTTGTCAGCCACCTTAAATTTGTGAGCTATTAATAGCGTTTGACATAGTTTTTTTCTAGACAGGTAGTGAATGGGTGATCTCTGACTTCCCCTTGAGGTGAGTGACTAGTGTGTGTTCTAGGAATGGTGGAACTCAGGTTTTGTTCAGACCCCTAGGTACACAATCTCCATTGAACACCTTTTTTTCACAAATCTTTGAAACTAGAGCTCTGGACTGAACAGTGTAATTGCGAGGGAGACGGGGGAGAAGGGAAACCACTGAAGAAACATCTTGGTGTACTTTTGGTTTTGTAATAGAGCTGTGACATTTCTTGTTAATGAGTAGTTTCGTCAGAATTAAGTGCTTACCTAAATAGCCTGTGTGTGACTTGGTGCTTGCAAATGATGAGTTCTGCTGCTTCTCCCCCCTAACATGCTGGAAATCTACAAAACTGGTAAATGAGCACAAATTTTTGTTTGTTTTCCTCAGGCAAAATACATCTCCCAGTGCATTGATGAGATCAAGCAGGAGCTGAAGCAGGATAACATTGCAGTGAAAGCAAATGCAGTCTGCAAACTTACATATGTAAGTGCCTTGCTGGGTTACGATGTAATCGCATCTTTGTTTTTTTTCTTTCTTGCTGACTAGGAGCTAGTCTTCGGTCTGAATGCCTGCTTTTCTTAGACTGCGGTTTCTTAGACTGTTGTAAGTGCAGGCTGCAGGTGAAAATGCTCCCACATGCGTCTGACGTCAGAGGCTGCATATTCCCATTCTGTTCATTGCGCTGGCACTACTATTGGTACAATTTTATTTTCTTGAGACAGGTCAGGAAGCTAATCCAATTTAAAACTAATCCAACTTAAAAAGTTGTTTTCAACTGGATTGTTTTTTATCACACAGGTGCATGAGCACTTGAAACTGGTGTTTGTTTCTCTTTGCGCAGTCCTTTGTCAAGAAGGGGAGGGAAATACTGTTAAAGAATTATTTTTGTGGTTCAGTTCTGGTTTTTATTTAAAAAAAAAAAATCCAGGGAAAAAACCCTTCACAATGATGCTTATATAACTGCATATGTAGTACCTGGAATTAATGCAAACTATTTAAAACTTGCTTCTGGTGGAACTTTGAGACTTCTTTCACTTCCTGCGAGTGGCATAGAATGTAACATTACTCATGAACTTGAGATGCCTTATAGTATTATTTTTGGACTCTTGTTCCATCTTCAATTTTCTGAGGTATCTTTACCTATTTTCTTGAGTCTCTTATTTCAGAAGTTTGTTATCTTGGCTTCTCTGCTCACAGTTACAGATGCTGGGCTATGACATCAGTTGGGCTGCTTTCAATATTATTGAAGTCATGAGTGCATCGAAGTTTACATTCAAAGTGAGTTCTCTGTAACTACAGCTGTACTAGCCAAGCTGTTTCATTACTGTATTTAATGAATGCATTGGTACACCATCTTTTGGTTTTCTTTCTTCAATACGGAAAGGAAGTAGACTGTATTTGTTTCTAGTATGTGGATAATACTTGACCTGCTAGTATAGGCTTTTTCTACCAGATGTTTGACAATAGCTGTCAAATATCTTTTGTGAAAAAACAGGGTATTTTTTTGTGAAGACCACCTAAGATTCCTAGTAGCAGCCATATTTAGCTTTATAATTTTTCTTGAAAGGTCTTTTTCATGCTCTGTGTTGCAGACCTTTTTCACCAAATGAGGCAGAATGTTACCTCGTAAGGAATAGTTTCCAAATTGGGCTTTAATACCTGAAAGTCAGGAGTCAAGGGGTGTTGTTCTTGCTTTGTACTAAATGCAACACAGACAAAATATATGTAATATTCTCCATTTCTCCTACTGACAATCCTACTTTATTTCTACATCTTCGTGGTCATCGAACCTGTATGTTCCAACAAAGTAGAGGAGGTGAAGCTAGTTTAATATCCTTAAGATAGATGTATTATCCCTGGAGATGTTACTTGTCTGAGATTAGAAAAGGGGGTTTATATCAGGAACAAATAGAGAACCCTGTTGTGTCTTTTCTGTTATGCAAACCTACTGTCTAATTGTTCATCTCTTTAATATTGCTCATGAAGCTACCAGTTGTTTTTCATCTACACGTTGTCTAAACTTACTTTTAATGTCTTTTTTTTTTCTCCGTGCCTTTTTACAGAGAATTGGTTACCTAGCTGCCTCTCAGTGCTTTCATGAAGGGACTGATGTAATTATGTTGACTACTAATCAGATCCGAAAGGTAAACTTTTGACTTCAGTTCTTAATTTTTTCTTGCACTGTCTCCCTACTTGTATTTTCAAATCTGTATGAAGTATATCTCTTTTAGGAATCTAAAGGTGTTTAAGTAGAATTCTAATTACTTGGTTTACAGTCTACTCTCATTCCACAAGCTGAATGAAGTACTCAGGAGCTGTCCATAGGCTTCCCTCGTGCTGTCTCATACCAGCTCTCTGTGTTTATTTATCACAGTGAATGGTGACAACAATAACCTTTGTTAATATTAGTAGTCTCTTTGGCAGCCTTTATAAGAATGTAATGGGTAAGAAAAATGTCCCCATTGCTGAAGTAAAATGAGCAGTCACCTGGCTCCACAAAATTCCTGTTTGTGAGGGCCCGTTTTCTTCTGCCAATAACAGATCAGGCTTTTGACTTGTTTGGTATAATTGTGTGTAAAAATGGTGAAGAGTATATGTAAAGTTGTGTTCTGTATTAATGTACTGAAGTGTGTTGTATTCATTTTCATAGAGCTTTAGCACTCGAATTTTTTCAGAGTTATTGGGTTGCAGGATTATTTTCCTATTCTTCAGATTACAGATATATTTTTAAAGCTCTTAAGTTTAATTTTTTAAAGTATCACTGCTTTAAAACTTGACTGATCCAGTACAAGATGTGCCTACATTTTTACCATCTAAGTAGCTAAAATGTCTTTTACTTGCTTAAAAAAGATCAGTGGGATGTTATCCAGTATCTTTCCTAAAGAACTAGTGCTTTTCCCTTTATCTTTTAAACTGTTCTGCTCTGACAAGTACATATTTTTAATCATGTCCATCCATTTTCTTTATTATGGAGATTTTATTATACTGAATTTCAGTCACTTACTAGGCTATTCCTTCCTTTTTGTGCTGAGTTTTTACTTAAAGGCATAAATAAAGATGCTTTTTCATGTTTCATTGATCTAGCAACTTTGTATTTTAAGGGGTTATCAGTTCTCAAAATACATTAAAGCCAGAATAAATTGCAAAGTTTTGTTGCTCCTTAAGAAGTAGATTTTGTTATTCTTGAAGTAGAATCCAATTTCCTACCACCTGCAAAAGGTTTTAAAATGAGATGCAAATGGCACAGAACCCTGAAGGCCTGGCTATGTTTAGCTCTCCTAAAGCAGCCTCCGTGTACTCGTGAATCTGGACAGTTAATTCCGGTAGTTCATGTGGGAATGCTCTGTGCAGTTCACTTCGTATTTTTGTTTCCTAATAACTGCAGTTAAGGAGTGGTCCTGTGATGCTCTGTGTTCAATGAGGTCTGGTTTTATAATCTATACTTGAACATACTCAGATATGAATATTAATGTTGTTAAGAGTCTGAAGCTTAGAAATACCTGAAAGACTATGTAGGATACTGACTACAAATAAGTCCAAGGAAACTTGACCAATAAGATTTATTCTACACCCTAGCTTGTGTTACATCTTTATGGACTGAAAGTTATGGTGCTGCAAGCAGCTTGGAAGGAAAGTAATCTCATTCTCTAATAGATTAAGCTAGGACACTGTTAAGCACTCGACAAGAGCGCCTGTTCCCAGTGAAGTTGATGACAGTTGGGCTTTCATTTAGCAGGGTTAGTATTTAATACCAGTTTTTTAGGACTTTAAATATGTTTGTGATCATGTCATGAGTTTTTAAAAGTTATTTGCCATTCCTAAAATACCACCAAGGTATGATATCTCTAATTGCTTTTGTGTTGCAGTCATCCATCTATTGTTTAATTATGATTCCTCATGCCCATTATTAAACCCCAGGCTAGCTGTATTTTAGCAGGTGATGGAGGACACTTCTGTTAATAGTTGATACAAATATTCGCGTGAAGTAGGAGCTCTGCTTCATATGTGTGGAGTGAATAAAATTGGTCTGAGAAAGCTGTTTCTCAACATCCTGTGTGATCTTAAATTTTTGAGCCTGTTTTTCCTTTTTTAGGATCTGAGTAGCCCTAACCAGTATGATACTGGAGTTGCACTGACTGGCTTGTCCTGTTTTGTTACTCCAGATCTTGCCAGGGACTTGGCAAATGACATCATGACACTGGTGAGTTGATAAGATTGAAATAACTTTTTCCTGTAATTAAAGAATGTTAAATTGTTCAAATCTGGTAAATATCTGTTAAATTTAGAACTGTTACATGTGAAAACTGATGCTTTGTTCTTGTGGGGGTTTTGGGGAGCCTTTACAGACCTTAGTTAGCTCAAGAGGATTACCGTGAATAGTTCTGTTAGTTTTGGTGATAAATGACAGTATTTTGCTCTCCCCTCAAAGCTGAGTTTTTGAAAAACAGTTGAGTCTCCCAGAAAGAAATTTTGGACATAAGGACCTTGAGAAGAATCTGGAAACACAAATTTGCTGAGAGCCTGATTGCAATTGTTTCATTAACAGATGTCTCATACAAAGCCTTACATCAGGAAGAAGGCAGTGTTAATCATGTACAAAGTTTTTTTGAAATACCCAGAGTCCCTCCGTCCCGCGTTTCCTCGCCTTAAAGAGAAACTTGAAGATCCAGATCCTGGTGAGTGGATTTTAGTAAATTACTTCTGCTCCAGAACAGCTAGGTATACATGCTTTTAGAGCTTGTGGAGAGAAGAATACATGAAAAATGCTGTAATTTTCTTTTGGGTACTGATTTGCCTGTTTAATAGTTAGATGAGCATATGAGAGTTTCGACAGATGTTGCCATATTAAAAATACATTCTTTAAAATGTCCAATTCTTACTTCAAACCCAAAGCTATTGAAACTGTATGAGTGGATTAAACCTTAATGGGACAAAGCTACTTAATGAGTCCTGGTTTGTTGCTTACTTAACTTGGCTATTGAAAATATTTCAGTTGATTTCAGGGTTTGGGTTTTTGTTGTTGTTTCCTGTGCTCTTTCACAGAGCTGCAGCTATTGGCTTGCAGTGGATGTACTTAAAATAGTTTCACATCACTTAGTATTTTTTTTTCCTCTATTTTTTTAAATTTAAACTTTGAGTCCAGACTGCTGTTTGGGCCCTTCAGTACTGTGTCAGTGCAATTCACCTGCAGCACAGGAAATTTGCAATTGCTCTGTATCATAGTCACACTTCTACTCAGTCTTCCCTCACTGCACCAAAACCCCATACACTTGTTTCAAGAATTCCGTGTACGATGCAGTTCTGCGATCTCCAGTTCAGAGGGAGAAACTTGATTGCATGTACTGGACTAATGTGGTGTGGGCATGTAAGATGCATCTTCCAGGGACAATGTTTTTAAAGAAAGCAAAAGACACACACTCCTCGCCTGCAAACAGGGGAAGAAAGTACCGATTATGCTTTATGGCGAAAAGGACTGCTCTCTACTAGAAAACCCAGACTATCTAGATTAAAAGATTCCAAACTGACAACAATCAATTTAGAGGCTGAGCAATTAGAAGGGAATGAACTTGTCCAGTCAGATTGTTTAAGGATTCATTATTTTTGTGTTGTATTTAAACATGTCTAAATAATACATTTTAAAGAAGCAAGAGCATTTGGAAACTTTATGGTGGGTAGGATTATTGATTATTATGTTGCCTGTGTCCCACAAACAAGCTATCTGCAGTCAAGGGGGAAGGAGGCTGGCAGTGTCCTGTTCTTGCTAATACTGGGCCCAAAGCAGATACCCAGCTTACTGATATATTACAAAATAGCCAAAATGAAAAAATCCTTTCTCAGTTTGTTTTTGCGTTCTTGTGTTTAGTTCGCTACCTCATGGTTGGTAATGAGGCTGAACCATTCCTCTTGGACACGCAAGTCTGACTCTTTAGCTGCTTTTGTTCTGGGGGTTCTGCACCAGAAACTTCAATTACAATTAAGGCATTGATGAGATTTCTGCTTTTCCCACTTCTTTCTCCCAGGTGTGCAGTCTGCTGCAGTAAATGTTATTTGTGAGCTGGCTCGACGCAATCCCAAAAACTACCTTTCCCTTGCTCCGCTCTTTTTCAAGTTGATGACGTCGTCAACCAATAATTGGGTTCTCATTAAAATTATAAAACTGGCAAGTATTCTGGCTCTATCTTTACAGGATTGGGGTTCTCATTAAATTACCTTGGGTGCGAAAATAGATTTCTTGCTTGGAGGTATAGTTACCATTAAATCCGAATAAAAAGAAACCAGGAATATCTTCTAGTGTTTGTGGACAAAACCAAAGAGAGAAAAATATTTTAATATAGCTTGGTTTAAATATAATGAGCTGCAATTTAAATTATGTTTTTATACTGTTTAAAAGCAGCTATTAAATCACTTTCTTGTCTGCACTTCTTTTTTAATAGTTTGGTGCTCTTACTCCGTTAGAACCTAGGCTGGGAAAGAAACTGATTGAGCCTCTGACCAACCTCATCCATAGGTATGTGTGACAAATGTTACTTTGTTCATTCAGGATTGGTGAAGTGCCTGTTAGGTAGGTCAGTAGCTAGGTCTGCGGATGCGTTTCTGAACTTTCTCTTGAGTCTCGATAGATTGGCTTCAAATATCAAAAGGCAATCATATCAGGACTATTTCTGGAAAACCTAAGAGAGATAAAATACCTTAAAGGAAAGTCTTTGTGTGTCTGACTGTCAGCATGAATTTCTCCAAAGCATGCATGAAAATTGGAGCAATTTGCTTTCCTTTCACTATGTTTTAAGCCAGAGATTACTATGGAGGATATAAAAACTCCGGCTTAAAAAAGGCTCAGCTGTATATTTGCCTCTTCTGTTCACCTGCACACGTTTGGTTCTTGACTTTTTTATTAGTGCCTTACCCACCAAAGCAGCATGACAAGCAGCCTATTAAAGTTCTTTCTCATGCCTTTGTCAGCCCAGATGTGTTTTGGAAGAGCTTCCTTTAATATACATCCTAAATACAGATTAGATAAATTTGGAGATATTTCCTTGTCCCTTGTTAAAGCTGGTTTGTAGTGTTGTCTTGGATCTAATTCTGAACTGAAATCAGAAAGTAGATGTCTTGGAGGGAGTACATGTATTTTCCCGGTTATGAAAAGGAAGTGTGATCTTATGCATGAGTTGTTAAATTAAAAGGTTTGTTTCTCTTCATGTGGCAGAGCAAGAAGATAGATGGGAATGAGCAAATTTTAAATGGATATCCGTGTAGCCATGAGAGCAGTTCTAGGCAAACAATTTCTGTCTGTCCTCCTAGTGTGCCTTTAAGGCTGGTTCAGAGCAGACCAGCCAGCAGCTTTGCATCCAAATACCTAAAAAGGATTTTTTGCAGCAGTGACAAATAGATACAAATTCACCAGAAACAGTACTTTGCCAGAAAAAGCAGGAAGATGGATAATATGTCTTCAATCCTGCCTCTACCTCCTCTCCCCAACTCCCATATTAGTCATTCATTTTATTATTTGTGAGCACTTAATCCTGTTCGGTTTGGTCTCCATTCAGTCATTTTGGATCTCGTATCACTTACACATAAGGCAAACTACCCTGCCATCCACCATGAAGTGCATAGGGAGCAGAAATGACTGCCTTGGTTCTGAGCATACTAGAGTCAGGTGTATGGTGTGCTGAGTGACCTTCACGGTATCGCTTCTGACTGCTGCCTCCAGAGTTGTTTGCTTATTACCTTTGCAGACCTTGCTTCTGGAGTCTGCTCCTTAGTTACTCGTGAGGTTCACTGTGTTTCCCTCTTGTGTGTTTCCCTCTTGTGTAGATCAGGATTTGTAAGTACCTTTGAAATCCTCAGAATTGCACTGTGTGTGTGTTCAACTGGCAAAAGTTGTCTTGAATTTAAGTTTTGGGGGAAATCAGACATTGAAAATGGGTTGCTCACTTATAGGGATGAGCATGTCAAGAGTCTGCTGTTTGTGCATGACTCGTTTGCTTTGGAGAGAGAGACTTGAGGTTCTCCATCTGCCTGCCTTAGCGTGAATTTTTGACCTTCACAGAGGATTTGATTTGATCCTTGGACAAGATTGCTTCAGTGCTCTGTAACTGGTACTGAGGTTTTGAGTAACCGCTTCCTTCCTCATTCCTTGTGTTACAGTGCTGTTACTTGCTGCTTCTCGGAGAAGATTATTTTTTTTTAAAACATGCAGTTGCCCTTCCTCCCCCCAACAGTTTTTAAGTGAGAATCTTTTCATCTAGTTTGAAGGCATATGGAACAGAATACTGGCAATTTCTTGTGTAATTAAAGGTGTTAACTGGCTCCAAGGTACTGCTGACAATTCTTCAAAATGTGGCGGTTTTATTCCTTATTTAAAATACTTGATTTCTGTTTCAGCACCTCAGCCATGTCTCTCTTATATGAATGTGTGAACACAGTAATAGCAGGTGAGAACTGAAATTTGTAACCTAGAAAAAAACCATGATGAACTTTGTCATCAATTAACACCATCTGTAATCCTTTTTTTAACTTAATGTATTTTATAACTGAAATAAACTTCTGATTTGTGTTACTGTGTAACTATAACTGAAATCCTTTGTTGTCAGTCGATGAGGCTAAGTTACTACAGCTATGTTGTACTTGCTAGAGGCTGAAACAAAGTACGAACAATGAGTGATTATTTATATGCAAGCTCCTAAATGTTGCTAGAACTACGAAATATACCAGCAGCAATAGAATTAAAAAAAGACTGGTGCCTCATGGAAACTTTGACAAAGTTTTCTTATGTGATGAAGGAGCAGACTTATTTTTTAATTCTGCAATTTCACAGCTTAAAAACTTGGTGTAATTCCTTAAAGGAGGTAATTGGAATCACTGATTTACAGTTTCAGTTTCTGGGGAAGGGATGTGAACTCCATAACAGAGATGGAGAGAGAAACAAAGGCAAAAAGGGATAACACAGTATTCCGGCTCAGACTTGGCACTTTTTTCCTATCATAGTGTGGAAGTACAGGGTTATTGACATCCACGGTTTGGCCATAAGCCTGTCTCTTGTGGGTAGTTTGGATAATGATGCAGGAACTTGCTGTCCTGGGTCTGTTCAAAGAGGAAAGGGTGATCTGTCACTCACTTTGTATTCGTTCATTCCTTCAGGGAAATGTGAGATGACATTATGATGGGGGGGGGGGGGGGAAAACCGGGGGT
>NW_008795920.1:145711-172286 GCF_000699145.1 Aptenodytes forsteri
GGGGGGGGGGGGGATAACACGGAGGTTAATTCCATTGTGGATGAGAGTGTGCTTCACTGAGATCCAATAAGATATTTCTGTGGGTCAAAGGGAAATTCACACACCCAGGACACCTCGGGGACTGTAATGTAAAACTCAAATTCAGAAAATGAGATGTGAAGCTGTGTGCCTGCGTTAGAGCGGCACCTTGCACCTGCCAGCTCTTTGCATGACTTGAGATGATAGTATCCAACGCGCCTTCTCTGAAATGTAGCTCTGCAGGATTATGGAGAGCAAAATGCCGCTATACTTACTTGTCACTAAGGTCAGCATGTGCGACTTTCTCAGTGAGAGTTGGTGTTGGCATGGACATGCTATACGACAGCAGCAGTTAATGAGATAACACCACCTTTTCTGCTGTGGGGTTGCGTGCTGCCAGAGCTTTACAAATGTCCAATATAATCAACAATGGGACCTGATTTGTGCCTTGAGTCTCTTGCTGGCTTGATTAAAGCTCCAATCTAATGACGTTAAACTCTAGGATCTATTGCTGCATCTCGTTACATTAGGGAAGTGCACACTTAAAAATTCAGCTATACAGTAGCTGATGACATGTTTACAGTCTTGACTGCTACACGATATCAGTAAAGTAAACCTTAATGAGAGCAAAGTGTAATGAAAAGCAGCTTTGACCTGGCTGTTCCGGCAGTTCCTACCTTTATGCTTTTTTTTCCTGCCCCGCTGTTACTACTCTTAAGGTATATGAAACTTCAGTTAGTGTCATAACCTTCTCTCCTCCCCCCAGACCCCCCAAAAGTCCAAGCAAACAGACAAACAACATAATAAACTGGCACCTTTCCTTGTGGGCTGAGCTAGCTGTTGACCTTCAGGTGTTGTATTGTTGCATTCATTCAGAACACAGAAATACTAACTGAAATTTGTGCTTGTGTATTTCAGTTTTGATCTCTCTGTCTTCTGGGATGCCTAATCACAGCGCAAGCATCCAGGTACAACACTGGGTTTTGCTGAGGGTTGTTTGTTCTGCTCTACTGTGTAATACCGAGTGCCATGGAGAAATTGGATTGTGTTCCTCTGCCAAAAGTTAAAGCAATAGCTCCCTGAAGCGCTCTCACTCAGGCGGAGTCCTACAGACTGAAGCATTTCCTATATAAATTCCTTTATTTCCTTTGCTCTAAAATGCAGATTCTTCTCATTTAGAGTTTTCCTAACTCTTACTCAGCTGCTACTCTCAATACAATCATACAGAGGTTCCTTTTGTTTTGAAATCTGTTAATGCAACCAGACGCTCTTACTAGAGGTCCCGGGTCTTGGTCAGAATGCTTCCTTATGTGCTGAATAAACTTTATGAAGAGTTATTTTCATTAAGACTTTTAAGGCTTGTAATAAGACTTAAATGCTTGTAATAAGCAGGACATGATCTTTTTTCCAGCTTTGTGTTCAGAAGTTAAGGATATTGATAGAAGATTCTGACCAGAACTGTAAGTATGTTGCTTGTCTTCATGGAAGCATTTAGCAACCAACCACTGGCGAGAAATTGCAGCAGCCTTAGAGTAACAAGCTGTTTCTCCAAACAGCTTGTTTGGTATTGTAGTGCCTGGTATGTTGTAAACAACTGCTGGATTTTTAAATGTGGAGATAATTTTTGATAGTGATCACTTCTTATAATGAGCTTTTTTTAAAACAAATGAGATTAATTATTACTGCTGTTTGTGGTCTTGTAAATCTAAAACACTTCTCTTTCGATGCTCTGGGCTTTCCCTTTTTATAAACTTGCTGCTTGGACAGTAGTGAGGGGTATTCTGTAGTGCAACTTATTTTAGTGACTGCAAAGAACACTGGGAAATCCTTTTTTGTGCAAACCTTTTTCCTGCCTTATGAATTTTTCCCATTGAGAACAAAGCTGCTACTTAATACACCAGTCCTGTTAGTGCTTTTAAAGCTGTGTTCATCCTAGGATGCCTGTTCTCAAAACCCACAGTTTCTGTATAAAGCAATGATAAAACTTGAGGTACAAGAAGACTGAAATGAAGACTATATATGTAGTTACGTGCCTGTATATGAGATTATGAAATTAAAGACCGAAAATCTGTGATACACTGTTTCTCAAAAGTTCTCTTCCTCATCATAGTTTTTTGAGTGTATTAAAGTTGGTTTCAGTAGAAGTACTCAGTATTAAGATTTCATGCTCAACACAAAACAGTGTTTCTATATTTGGAAAGAAGTTTTATTTTGTCTTTCACAGTGAAATACCTGGGACTGTTAGCTATGTCCAAAATCCTGAAAACGCATCCTAAATCAGTTCAATCTCACAAGGATCTCATTCTCCAATGTTTGGATGACAAAGATGAGTCTATCCGACTCAGAGCTTTAGATCTCCTATATGGCATGGTATGTTTCTACACGTATTTCCTTTCCTCTCCAGCCCCCGTTACCCTTTAGGAGGCTGATGTTTAAGAAAAACATGCAACTTTCTCTTCCCCTCTCCCCAGTAGTCTTGTGATAGTAACTCCCATATCTTTTCTGGCACTTATGACAAAGACATGATCTGGCACAGCATGAGAGGGCTTTAAAAACTTCGATTCGGACTGGAAGGAGTTTCTGAGTTCAGGTGTTGTGGAAGTCACCCAGGAGGCTGCTTCTCTAATGCCTAAGCCTAGCTGCTCCTTCTGTCCTTGGTCTAGGTTTAAAGTGGACCACAGGCATATTTGGGCAGGTCTGTGCCGTTCTGTGTTGCAGTCCACGCTGCAGCACACCATAGCTCAGGTTGACGTAAGTTATGCAAAGTCTGGGAAACAGTCTGGAGCACTCTGAAACAACAGGAGAAGGCAGCTTTAAGCTGCTTTATCATCAAATTTGCCCTTCATTGTAAATTTTGTTATGCCTTTTAATGACAGGTACAGAATCTCATTCTGTTTGGTCTCCTGCGTGCCACCAGTTTTGTGCATGCATTCTGCAGCTGTGCAGGGCAGTTTACAAAATGTGCATAGGCTACAGGGACAATCTTGTAGTGACAACGTTTGATCTCTGAAAGGGCTGTGGTCATGATTTATACAGTAAAGTGCCTTTCACTCAAGAGTCTGTGCCCCCACACACACATATGCACAAAGGGGTTGTGATAGATGTGTCTCATACTTCCTATTCTAGAGGAGAAAGTGAAAAATAAGGAGGACACCTTTTGTCTGGTACTCCTCATGAGATAACTTCATTAATGTTTGATTAGGACAGTGGTTTTAATGTTGTTGCAAAGAGAATTGGAGTTCATTCTTAGTTGCTGGAGGTTAAATTCTGCTTGTTACGTCTTTAGTCAAAAGATAACCTAGGAGAAAGAGTCTACCGTTTTGCTCAACCCTGCCTCTGAGGAAGAGTGCTGTGTAATGAATGATTGTAGAAATACTAATACATACGTCTTTTGTTAGTGGTGTCTTTAACATGTACCTATTGAGAGTTCATAGCTGGAAGCAGCAAGTCACAACAACTGGTGATATTTACTGAATGTTTTCGTCACTTTATTGAGACAAATAGGTTTCCAGAACAAGTTAATACAGCTATGTTTTGAAATGCTAGAATTCTGTTGGATGTTAATGACTTAAATTTGTTTTGTTTAGAAGCAAAAATGTTTTAAACTATTAAATTTGCTACTCTGGCAGAAGTAGAAGATTCATTTTCTCCTGGATTTCTGTATTGCTGCTAGTAATTCTGATTCTCAGCTCTCCCGCAGCATGGTCTTGTATACTTGTGCTGATTCTGCTTTAATAACAACATTGAGAAGAACTAAACAGGTTCCTTTTTCAGTTGTGACTGAAGCTGGGGCCTAGAGAGGTGGTTCTGATTTCTTGTTAACACAATACAGGTCCATCAAAGAGCTAGCAGCTGCTTTAATGGAATTAGAAGGACTTGACAGTATGGGAAATGGCTTAGTTTTGGTTCACCTTCAATAACTCTTTAACAGGTATCGAAGAAGAACTTGATGGAGATAGTGAAGAAACTGATGATTCACGTGGATAAAGCAGAAGGGACGACATACCGGGATGAGCTGCTGACCAAAATCATAGATATTTGTAGTCAGTCCAATTATCAATATATCACAAACTTTGAATGGTCAGTGTTTTTATGTGTCAATTTTGAGATCATCAGCAATGGTAATGCATGATTGTCTGCTGATAAAATTGCATCCCTTTCACTTTTTGTAGGTACATAAGCATCTTGGTGGAGCTGACCCGGTTGGAAGGCACACGACATGGGCATCTTATAGCAGCTCAGATGTTAGATGTAGCTATCAGAGTTAAAGCTATTCGTAAATTTGCAGTTTCTCAAATGGCCATGCTTCTGGACAATGCTCATCTCATAGCCAGCAACACCCAGAGAAATGGGATCTGTGAGGTGCTTTATGCTGCTGCTTGGATATGTGGGGAGTTCTCTGAGTAAGTGCAAACAGAAAGCCTGATACGCTTTGAGCAGCTTCTTTCGGGCAAAGATTCAGGTCACTGAAAAGTATTTTTGCGAGAAGGATAGTTCAGAATATATACCCCAAAGCTAACAAAATGATTGCTTCTTTCCCGCTCCCTCATCCCATAAGACTCCTTAGCTGTTTCTAGCCAAGACGGATACTTCATTTTGAATATCTGGTCTTTTTTCTTGTCTCTGTAGTCCTGCCCACTCATGCAGGAAGGCATAGTTGTGGGTGTTAAGTGGTAAGATCTTAAGACATTGAAGGAACTCCTTAACCCTTAAGGCTTAACCCCACTTATATCATAGGGAAAACGTCCAGTCACCATGTTTGACTGAATTAGTTTTTGCTCTCCTCCCTGTTTTGTCCTTGTCGAAAGGTTTTTGCAGAACCTAATCTTTCTGAGGATTAGAAATCATCTTTTTCCTCACAACTTATCTGTACCCACAGTAGCACCATTTTCAATGTTCTTGTGCCAACAGTGTCTTTTAGCTTAAATAGATGTTTTTGTCTCCTGGTTGTGTGTGCATATATGCATGCTTACCTAGCTTTCACTTTGGTAAGTCGGACAGACTGTGATAGTGTAGTCTCCTTTTATCATCTGGTTTGGTGTCTCTTGTAATTGCCACTCTGAACGCTGGTTCCAGTTTAAATTCATATAGTAGGTGTGATTTTTTTTTGGGGAGTGAACACTGATATGACTCAGATCTTCATTTAATTAAAAAAGTTCTGCAAAGAAAACTGTAGATTAAGAAGCAAGAGAACATACTCTCCTTTTTCAGGTTGATCACATTTTTACTTTGAAAGAACTTTAGCTTTCCATTCATAATGGACCAGTAACTTTTTTGTGCATCTTCCATTTAGTCGTGAGCAGATAGTTTTGAATAAGAGCATGAGATTTATTAAAACAAGTGTTATGATCTGCATTCTTTTCTGTGTATTAAGCATTGCCTACTAGATTTTATTTTTGTTCAGTAAATGATTGGAAATACCTCATTGATGTGAGTGATGAAATACAGAATGGCAGGAAGGTAGTTGGGCTGCTAGAGCCAGACTGTCAATGGAGTTGGCACTTTAAAGTGCAATGCTTAGTTAATGGAATTTATAATTATATAATTATATAAAATTATATCATTTCAGTTATACTGAACTTGTAAAGGTGGAAACTGAGGTGTCCCTCCCCTTCTGTAAAAGGATAAAGCTGTAAATTCATCTGTGCCACGTTACTACTGTAATTTGGAAGGGGAAAACACGCAGAGAGCAAATGATTATGTATTTGTAGTCTGTCCTGCCTTTCTGCAGCACTTTGTACTGCAACTGAGGTTTTTGAAAAATTCTTCTCCATGGAGACCAATGAGATGTTGGGATTTCTCAGTTGCTGTCTTTAATCTGTCCACTCTGTCTTTATAGACACCTCGAGGAAGCAAACCAAACTTTAGAAGCGATGTTGAGGCCTAAAGTTACAACTCTACCAGGCCACATCCAGGCAGTTTATGTCCAGAACATGGTGAAGCTCTATGCATCCATCCTACAGCAGAAAGAGCAATCTGGGGAAAAGGAAGCAGCTCAGGAAATTACACAGCTGATGATTGAGCGTTTGCCTCAGTTTGTACAGAGTGCAGATCTAGAAGTTCAAGAGAGGGTAAGAGAACAAAATTACTTTGGAATTTATCAAAGTCTCTCATTCATCTTGGAGCATAAATGTAATTTTCTGTGGACATGCACGTTTTATATAAGCCATTGTTATCAATGGAGTGGCGCGTTTATTCTGTACTTTGTGTAACTCAGTGGAAGAGAAGCTCTAGAACTAGAGGACTGGGAAGAGTGGTGACGTTTCATGTCAGAGCCCAGACCTTATTCCAGTTCAATACCACCTCTGAAGACTGCTTGCAAGGATTTCACTCAAAACAATTTAATTTTAGAATTATGCAAGCACATAAGGACACAGCTAGAAGAGAGGGTTAACATGGATTTTTTTTTTTTACATTTGCTCTAAACCTGCAGTTATGCTGCATCCCTTAACTGTTCTACTCCATTAAGGGAATTATCTTCTGCTGACATTCATTGCAGTTGATTTTTTTGGTTCAGTTTGTTAATATTAATCCTGAAATTACTTCTGCGTTTGTTTTTAGGCTTCTTGCATCTTGCAACTAATAAAATATATTCAGAAGCTACAAATAAAAGAAGTACCTGTAGCTGAGGAAGTAATAGCCCTGTTTGCTGGTGAGCTGAACCCTGTGGCTCCTAAAGCGCAGAAGAAAGTACCGGTTCCAGAGGGGTAAGATTCCTTCTCTCTACCAATGCCTTATTTAAACTTTTAAACTCTTAAATAGTAAAGCTAGGCATATGATGAGAAACACTGAAATATTCAGGGGTACTGAGTCAAGCTATTTGTTTACTGCAATTCTTACCAGCTTGGACCTTGATGCCTGGATCAATGAACCTCCATCAGACAGTGAGTCTGAAGATGAAAAGCCCAAAACAATTTTTCATGATGAGGAACAAAGGCATTCCAGACATAGACAGCCAGAAATAGATGAAGAGGAACTGGCCAGAGTGAGTGAATGTTAAAATGCTTTTCCCTACATAATTCAGTGGTAATATTGTAAGTGCTACTAAAGCGGTTGAAGCTGTCGTGGATTCTCCATGTAGCCAGGGAGCCATTCTGCTCTCTACGGCTCAGGAAATCTGATGATTTGATGTGCACAAAATACATGTATTTGAATACAGGTATTTTTTTAGGCATTGTGAAATACATCCGATAGGCAAGCTAGGCTTCCAAGAGAACTTTCTATCTTGTCCAAATGGAAGCAAGATATTGTAAAAACCGGGCCCTCGTTAGGAGTTTTGCGCTCCTGTAAAAATCTGACCTGTAAACTGTGCTGTCTAGTGCAGTTCACTTGGAAGTACGGGGTCTTGAGGATGGACACTTGTGCTGAGTTCTATTTGGTTTTTTACACACCTCGTCCATTGGTGTACTTCTGTTATTCTGTACGGTCTGTATCAGCAGGAAAAGAAGCAGCATCTTTGCTCATGGACTTTAGCAGCTTCTACGAATTACTGTAATGTGACTGTTCTCGGTAGTGATACCACCTTTCTTGCTTCTGACCTTTTTGTTTTCATAGAGAAAATTTTTTATTGATAAGAATCTTCACTTCCTCTCTTTGCAAAAATGAAAATAGAAACATTTGAATTGCCATCAACATCTGGTCTTCAGAAGTTAGTCTCTCTAGTCTAGAATTAAAAAGCAAATAAAGGATATTCTAAGGAATATCAGTTATAGTACTAACAGTACTTGTAGTTATATTCTAGTATGTCTTGTAACTCAGAACTGGTTTATCATGCTCAATCTACTATGCTGTAGTCTTTTTGCAAGTAGTTATGCATTGTTCCAAAAATTCAGGGAGATTGTATTTTGCACTTGGATGCCTTTTATCTCTCTTTGCTTATAAACAAAAATTCTAACTACAAATACTCTTTTGCTTTCAGCGTCGAGAAGCCCGGAAACAAGAACAGGCAAACAACCCATTTTATATTAAAAGCTCTCCTTCCCCACAGAAGGTGAGTGAGTCTGAATTAAAATCTCTTGCTGGCCTCTCATATAACTGTGTGAAGGCTCGCTGAATGTCAGTGCTGCAGCTTCCCTCTGGGACATTCTGAGTATTTCCACTGCAGTTCTGATCACTTAATAGTGTGCCAATTGGAGTGGCTACCTACAACTATTTTTGTAAGTCTTGTTTGTGTTGAGAAACTCACAAATGACCTAATATCACCAGAGCAGCCAGCTTTCTGTGAATCTCTGGTGGACCTCTGGTTTAGAAACAAGGAAGTGGTAATTGTCACAACCCCCATTACAGAGTAGTTTGGAACAATCTGGATTAACTTTGTCATGGAAAGCGCAGTGTTTCTATTTCAGCAAGGACTCTCTAAAAGCTGTAGAGAAACGCTTCTCTGTGCCTGTGTGTCACAAATTCCTGTGCAGGTAGTTTGTCCCAACTCTGGGTGATGGAAGGGTTCAGATTGCCAGGCGCTTCGTTAAGAGCAATGAAGAGAGAGTGAACTTTGAACATGCTCCTCTTGAACATGCAGCGTGTTTTATGGATCAAAAGGTCGTTGTGGTCTCTTCTTAATACCTTTCTCAGGGAAAGAACCTGCTTTATTCCCTGTATATCCTAAGGACTGCCCCATTTTCCTCAACTCAAATCTCAGAATTTATCTTTTGAAGTGGCAAGTTATTAGCAATAAAACACAAACCAAAATTTCTTCAGAGTTTTGCAACAAGCCTTCTTCAGGGCAGTAGCAGGGTTAAAAAACTGTAGCTAAAAGTAGGGTCTTTTATAATAGTTATCAGCTGGCTTTAAAATACACTCTGCTACCACACAGGATTTAGTACTGAGCTATTCCATTCCTATCCTTTAAAATGTTCACTTAAAGGATTAAACTGCTTCATGTTTTGAAATGTGTCTATTTATATAGGTTTGTATCTGGCAATGCTCAGAATGTAACAAATTCTCATTTTCCCAGCGATACCAAGACACTCCAGGTGTGGAACATATACCTGTGGTCCAGATCGACCTTTCTGTCCCCTTAAAAGTTCCAGGTGAGTGCAGCTAATATTTAAAATTAATTACAGAAATTCAGTTAAGCAAAAGTAATAATTCCTTCTTAGGAATTCCTCCTTAAATTTTTAAGGGCAAGGAGCATACTTTCATTAAGCTCTTAAATATATCTCCTTAACTCACACGTGTTTGAAAATAGTACTTTGCAGTCCAAGTGCAGTTACTCTCAAGACAGTGTTAGAAGTAATTCTGTGATTAAGTATATTGTGCAGCCAAGTCTGTAACACGTAAACTAACCACTGTTCTGTGTAGGTAACAGTCACCTTTGGAATGTCTTAAAGGGCTGATGAAGGTGATCAGGAGACATTAAATGGAGTCTAATGGTAGAGATACTATTTTAATATCTTGTTTCAAAAATCAAAAGGTAGTTGTATATCTAATGAGTGGTTTGATATAGCACTGAAAAGCTGTTGGTAGAGTGCAGCACGTTGCAAGTGATGAGTTCTAAGTGCAAATATTTAAGGCTTACATAACAAAGTTTTTTCCAAAAGTCTGGAAAGTTGTCAGTACAGCAATGGCACCAATTCTACTTAAAATATCGATATTTGGATGCTCTTTGTAATCCAGTTAATGTGGTCAAGAATCAGGGAGCAGGATAGAGCTCTGTCCTATTTCTGTAGAGGTGGAGTGTGATAGTAAAGCTGGTGCTAGAGGGGCTGCATGTGAGATGATATGGAAGCAAAGAGAGGTGTTGATCCTTCTAATTCTGAGAAGCCAGAAGCAAGGTTCACTCCTAACACACTGTTTCAGTGATCAATGTCCATGTGGACTGTAGCCTGAAAGCAGTTTGGCTTCCTCCGCAGGAATGCCTATGTCTGACCAGTATGTGAAACTGGAAGAAGAGCGAAGACATAAACAGAAACTGGAGAAAGACAAGAAAAAGAAAAAACAGAAAAAGGAGAAGAGAGGTAAACATCATCGCCATAACTCTCTGCACACGGAGAGTGAGGAGGATATTGCTCCAGCTCACCATGTCGATATCATAACAGAAGAGATGCCAGAGGTCAGTTGCTTTGGTTGGTGGTCTGAATTGTGGGGTTTATCTGTGTGCTGCTCTTGAGAGATTTTTTCCCCAAGAATTGCCAGCCAGTCTGTATTGTTGCAGTTCAAGAGCTCTGATTTCCTGCAAAGTTGTTTAAGAAATGACTGATTGAGAATGGTCCTAGGCTGTTCTTTGCAGGGGGAGAAATGATTTTCTTTTTGTGCACAAAAAGACAAAAATTGCCACTTGAAGCTATTAAAAAAAAAAAAAGAAAAACAAAAAACCAACTAGCAAAAAACCCAATATGCATCTCTGCTATAAAAGTAACGCTGTCCAAATAGTCACTTCATTTATTATGCTCTGCTGCTTCACTTTGACATTAACTTGCTGTCTAGTCAGCAGGTTTGCAGCTGATTATAATTAATTGCGCATGCTAATGATGTAATCTCTATTTGTTCCTAAAATTTCCTTTAATCAAAACCGAACAGCGGCAATTCAAATCCTGCAGTTTTATGAAGAATGGTTTTGTTCTAAATTAATCTTGTAACTAGATGCTGCATTAAAGTGCCTTGTTCCTGTAACTTACTGTGTCTGACTGCAAGCTGGCCTGTTCCAGGGTTAACAACCTTAAAAAAACTGGTTTGGGTGATGTAAAGCTTTAGCTTCAAAATTGCTTGTGGTTTGCTTCTTCAGTGGACGGTCTCTTTGTCTCTCCTGCAGAATGCTTTGCCCAGTGATGAAGATGACAAAGATCCCAATGATCCATATAAGGCACTTGATATAGATCTGGATAAGTAAGTGGCAGTTTTGTATGTGGATTTACTTAATTGCTAATCAGAATGCATGACGGCAGGTCTGGGGCTAAACACGCAAAGGCACTATCTACAGTCCACCAGGTGAAAAAACTAAGTCTCTCGCCTTATCTTGGATGTAACCTTAGATGGTCATCCAGGCTTGGGTTCCCACTGCAGTGTAGATGATAAAAGCGAAGCTGCTGAAGTAGGGGGGGTTTGGGGAGGGGCAGGGGAATCATTTTGTGTGACTGAAAGGAGTCTGAAAGCACAGGCAGTGTAGCTGGGATCAGATGTGAGAGAGTTAGTCTGAGCTTTTGGGTGTACCGGTATCTCTCTGATCTAACCTGCATTGGCACCGAGTGTGACCTGCATTCACCTGCGTTCATCTCAGAAACACTGTACGCATGGCAAGCCCGTATGCTCTGCATTGCGATCATTTGACCAGTAACAGCCAGTTCGTAGCATCCCCGTTGCCCTGTGGACATTCAGTGTGGTTCCACTGTTGAAAAATGTCATTCTAATATGATTGAGTGAACTGCGTGTCATAACTTTGACCAGAGTCTGGTCCCCATTCAGCTACTGGAGTTGTTTACAGTACTAGCACCCCAGGCTGCAGCGCAGCAGACTCTGAATCCCTGCATGCCATGTGATAATTAGCAGTGGGCTGTTAAGTATTGCATGTGGAGATTGTTTTTTAGTTGCTGTTTTACAAAATTGCCATGCTAAAAATAGTTGCTGATTTATGGTCCATGGATGCCTTCTGTAAAGTTTTGAAGACTGTGCAGGCACATGTGTGCATGTAGTATCTCTCTCCCTCCCTCCCTCTCTCTCTCTCTGACACTTAACTTTAAAGACTGTGCTGTTCTCTGCAATTGTCAAATCTTGTAGGGGTTTGGCCTCTCGGTACCTTTGCAAAAAAAGTGATGTAGCATTTTTAAAAAGCAAAAGAACAGTTTCTGAAAAACTTCCTTTTTTCACGAGCTGGTCACATTGCTCTGAGTCTGCAGGGGGCAAATGTATAAAAGGAAATGAATTTCTGACTATAGACCTCGTATTTGCATGACAAGCCTCAACAGCGTAGAAAACACTGAGCAGAGCAGTTTCTGAATGCTGTGCTCCAGGAGGCGTCTTTGGACTTTTGTATTGTTTCCATCCATTCTCTTTCCATTTCATATGAGTCAGCGTGCTCTCCTGTCATGTTTTCTCATGTCTCTGTCCTCTCTCTTTCTTTCTGTGCTTGCACTGCTATGTCTGTGTCACGCTCACATGCAGTCTGGTTTCAGGGAAGCCTTCCAGGTAAGAATATACTGCTCAGTGGTTGACCTTCTTTGTCAGGTTGGTTGATTTCAGTGGACAGTGTAAATACTTGAAGGGAGGTGAAACTATTGAAATCACTGACCCTCAAATTTGTGTGAGTCTATTTCATCATTGACTTTCAGCACCAATCCCTGTTCCTGTACAGGTATATGTGAAACAGCTTAAAGATGCGATGTGTTTACTGTTCAAACAGATGGGGTCCACCTTGCCCTTACAGCATCTGTTTCAAAGTGAAAAATTAATTGGGTCTGGTTCTTCATGCAATATAAGGAAAAAAATTAAGGCAGATGTGACCGTTAGAAATCTTCCTGAACTGGTGTTTGCTGCTCGAACATGAAAATTAATGTTAAGTAAAAGCTGTAGAAATAGAAAAAGAGGCAATCGGTGAACTTCTCACTGATCTCTGGACAGTGTTTGACAAGAATGGAGAAATTTCTGTGGTGTTTTTTTACCAAGTAATGGATTTGGGATACAGTGTAAATCTGAACTACTACTCATGCTTTTTGGAAACAGGTATCTGAAATTAAACACAACTTTCAAAATGTAATGGTAGAGTACAGATTCATAGCATAAACTTCCAAAATGCAACAATTTATTGCTTAAAAGAGTTTCCAATTGGAGTGATCTATTAACAACAAAAAACACGCCCTTCGAGGGCTGTTTGAGCCATGCTATCACTCCACTGCTTGAATTTCTGCACTGTTGCAAATGCTTCCTACTGCTTCACATCTTTGCTCTTCCTTTGGGAGTGGTTCCACAGAAAGGCAGCGTAACGCTATGTGTATGTATTCTCTGTAGGTCTTACTCAGCCTGTAAGTCTGTAGTTATCACTTGTAAGAGTGATCACATGTCAGCAAGAGCTTGGCTCTCAGTCACCTTCAAGTTGTTTCTATTAACTTCTAATCCATAAGGGCAGTGTCTGCAGTTACATAAATAAACTTCAGGTACAGAAGTATGTGCCGATTTAAGATTTTTGGGGCCCAATTCTTTAAAAACAAAGTATACCTTGTCTTGGGCGTCCAGCAGATAATCTGAGCTAAGGGAGACTGTTTGCGGAAGGGTGATGGTCTCTTTGTTTTTAAGACCTTTAGCAGACAGTGAGAAGCTGCCAGTGCAGAGACACAGAAATGTTGAGACCCTGAAGTCACCAGACTCGGAAGCTCCCCTAGTAGAGAAGAAGAGCAAGAAACCCAAAAAGAAGGAAAAGAAACACAAAGAAAAAGAGAGAGACAAAGGAAAGAAGAAAGAGAAAGAGAAAAAGGTAGTAGAGGAGGAAGAAGGAAAAAAGGTAATTCTCCAAGACTTGCATTATTTTAGAATTTGCTGTTATGGGCCATATTTATTGCTGTGTTTTGTTGCTTAGGAACAGTCACATTTGACAATTCAAACAGCTGAATGTTTTCAACCTTTATTTCCTTAAATTTTTACAACCATAAAAGCAGGCATTTAAAGATTTTTGTTAATAAAAATAACATTTACTTAGCCTCGTAAGTTAGCAGAATTCAGCTTACTGCAGCCTACGCAGCAGATCTTCCAGGTCTAATTTGGAAGCTTGAGTTTACTGATATTTTGTCTGTTCTTAAAATGGGGAACTCTTTAGCAAAATATCTGGAACTCACTTTTGTTCTACATCCTGTCCCCCGTATACTTCAGAATCTTTCAGCTATAAAACCTGACATTAGTTGTCAGTTACTCTGAAGACTTGAAGTATCCTTTTTGTTAACCTCTCTGCAGAGACGCAGGTTTCATCTAAGACGCAGCCGATGTGCTTTGAATGCCTGTAGATGTTGTGATATGTAGGGTAATTTGCAGTTACTGTCGGCTATGTTGAGGTTTGGAAGTGTGCCCAAAGGCTGAAGTTAAGCTTCTTGAACTATTTGCTCCTAAATGTATTGCAGCATCTGTGTATGAGCATTCTGGAGCAATGCATTTCCATGAAAATGGGAGGGTTTAATTTAATTGATGATTGGGTTTTTTGGGGGTGTTCTTGGTGTCTTTTTTTTTTTTTTTTTTTTAAAGAATGGTATCAAAACAACCACGATGGCTTTGTTTTCTCTTGAAATTCAGGGGGAAGACTTGGATTTCTGGCTCTCCACTGCTCCACTGCCTGCTTCCACTACCCAGCCACAGGTAGACATCTTGCCACACCACAGGAAACTTTTTCTTATGATTGCATTTTAGCTGTGATACGAGTGCCTTTGTCATGCTGCAGGAGAGAAGGGAAAGATAGGCTTCATCTCCTCAACTTATTGCTGTGAAGCTATGACTTTATATCTCCCCGGTTTACATTTACAGACACGGTAATGGGAGGTTTCAAGCTCATTCTGCTGTGCAGATCAATGGACAGAAGTACAGATACAGCTACAGGCTTGGTGGATTTTAATATTATTGGTGATTTTTAATATTACATTATTAGTGTATGGTTTTATTTCCTAGTATGAGCTAGACACTAGCAATATTAATAGACATGGGAGAGAGTCTGAAAGAAAAGTCTCGTCAATGTTGATAGGAGATTTTAGAGGAAGAGACAGGGAATATAAGGGGATTGGAGGAAATCTTTTGTCTCTTGTGCTCAGGTGATCATATTTGCTGGGTTTCAGAGGCATAAAATGAAAGGCTTGATACCATGTTAGTCTAATGTAATTCTTGAAGTAACAGTTGATGTGGGGGGCAGTGTCACTGTTAAGGTTTCTTCTGGTGTGGGATTCAGTTGTTTCAACTGCGTTCTGTTAGTGTCATAACCCTTCTGCTAATCTACTCAGAGTGAGCCTGAAGTGGGTGCTGCTGTTGTGGCTGAACCTCAAGAGGTAAAAAAGGAAGAAAGGGAAGAGCGAGAGGAGGAGGAGGAGGAGGATGAAGAAAATGTAAGTGGTTTAAGTTCCTGACCCCCTTAGCCATATTATCCTAGTGTGTCATATTCCTTAAAAAGAAGCACACAGGAATTACCAACAGCATCCTATTCAGTGTAGTGACCACCTGCAAATAGGCAGCAGAGCGAGAGGGGAGGAGGAGGAGGATGAAGGAAAGGTAAGTGGTTTAAGTTGCTGACACCCTTAGCCATATTATCCTAGTGTGTCATATTCCTTAAAAAGAAGCACACAGGAATTACCAACATCATCCTATTCAGTGTAGTGACCACCTGCAAATAGGCAGCAGTGGGATGTTACGCCCTTGAGGAGCTCTAAACACTTCATAGTAAGAGGTTTGGTCGTTCCTTGAGCCAAGGGTCAGGTAGCAGTTTTAAAGCTGAGCTTCCAAACAGTTGAAGAGATTTGGCCTTCTGCTGATCCCAGGCTGCTTTGGGTTAAGGCATTGTCATCTAAGTGGGGAGCAAGGGTTTGCTGGGACTCAACACAGAATGGCAATTGGGGTTTAAGGAATGGGAGCTCTGCTTTGGGTTTCTGCAGTAGTAGGAAACTGCGTTCAGTCATCCAGAAGGCTGCGCAGAGCGAGTCTAGAGTTGAAAGATTGGTAAGAGGGGTCATGATGTAATGGCTGGAAATACAGGGTGTCCTTAAGGGTTTGTTGTAGTTTCTTGTTCTTCTTGGTAGAAATCGTCCAAGCATAAGAAGAAAAAGCACAAGAAAGAGAAAGAAGAGAAATCAAAGGATAAAAAGAAGTCCAAAAAGAAGAGTCATCGCAGTGAGGAAGAGACAACAGAGTCGGTACAGAATGGAACACTAGATGATGAACCACTACCAGTGAGTAGCTGTGCGCTGGCAGTGCTTGCCGTGGGGAAAAGGCAGGAGCTAAACTGTTTTGGGAGGAAGGAGAATGACAGCTCTTTTAAGAGAAATTAGTTATATTGCGACTGTGATTTCTTTCTTGTTTTTCAGCCTATGTCCAGTTACTGCCTTCTCGCTGAAAATCCATACATTAAAATGGTGAGTTTTTTGGCGTTCAAATGCAGATGTTTTCTCTTTTTGTGTTCTCTAAGAAAAGAGGGGATACCCTGGGGATAGTATAGCGACTTTATGTGGACAACATTTAACTGAGGAACTGTTTAAATCCCAGGAGGTAGAAACAAAACCAAGCTCCATTTCCATTCCTTTGGATGTCCTACTTAACAAGTTTTAAAGTTGGTATTTTCCCACTACTTAGCAGTACTGTGGAGCTGATCACCAGTGTGCTTTTCGTTATCCTATAGCTGTACCAAATTACCTTCTTTTTGAAGCTTGCTTTATTCTGATGCTGTGTTCTGTTCTGGTGCTCTGCTGTTTGAAGTTTCTGAATCTTTCCTGTGATTTTTTTTTTCCCTTCATTTGCAGACCTATGATATTCAAGGAAACCTCCAGAATGATAGTCAAGTTACTGTCTCTGTTATCTTTGAAAACAAAAGCACTAGCTTCCTTAAGAGCATGGAACTAAATGTCCTGGACTCTCTCAACACTAAAATGCTCCGACCAGAAGGATCATCAGTACATGATGGGATACCTGTGCCCTTCCAGCTACCCCCTGGTATGCGCAGCTTTGCACAGGGTTCTTGGAGTATGTCTAGTCCTACACTGCCCTCCTGTGGAAAGAATTGTTTGAACTTCTTGCTACTTGCTGTTTTCCAGAAGGACATGTCCCTCTGCCTGGGTGTTCACTGGGCTTTCACACAATTCACTGGAGAGGATAAGCCTTCTTACAGTATGGCTATAAATGCAGGGAGTCCTGTACAGCGAGAGCAAAGCCTATAATGTAGGACTGGGAGTCCGAATGTCTGAGTTCCTTTTTCAGGTGACTGCAGGCTGGCACACCTTTGAACGTGCCAGCATCACCAACTACAGGAATCCCAAATTCATGAGGAGTTTGCTGTGAGATTTAAAATGGAACAAAGCTATAGGTTCTTGAACCGTTATAATCCGCTCTGGATTTATTCTCGAGCTATTGTCCCACTGTTTTAGTGGCAGAGGCCATATGGAGTGGAAGTTTGCGATAAGTATGTGCGTATTTGGATGGGGAGCTGAGCCCTTAAGAAATATGAGACATGGAGATGAAGGATAATGGCTTCATACATAGTACAATAGTACAGTTGAATCACTGAACTTCTTTGAATTTCACTTCCTTCACCAAAGAGTTAATCTGAATACTGAAACAGCTCACAGAAGTCATCTGGGATTTAGTGGCTTCAGGATGGATTTTGGTCCCCCATGGAAAACAGTGGGTTGTTTGGGCTTTTTTATTCTATGTAAGGCAGTTCTTGACACAGACTTGTGTATTAAAAGAAAAACAGAGAAACATTAGAATTCAAATTAGTTCTGAAAACTACTTGGAAAGCCGTATATTTTCCAGTTATGCAAACAGTTTAAATATATTGCCACTGTGACATCTTTGCCCAGGCTCGCTCTCAATAACCTCTGCCAAATGCCAGCTCTCGCTGCTGCTTTTCAGAGCCCCAAGAGCTATGTGCTGTAACACTGTTAATTCACCACAGGAACTGTGCATATAACTCTCTTCCAACTACATGGAAAACTTCAAACTTGGTTCAAAAATAGTCAGTACATAAAGCTTAGCTGCTACTGATCAGTTTATTCTAACCATTACTTAGATATGGAAACCATTTTCTGACCTGACTTCTCCCTCTCCTCTCTTCATGCTAGGAATCTCTAATGAAGCCCAGTTTGTGTTTACACTTCAGAGTATTGTTATGGCTCAGAAGTTAAAAGGAACATTGTCCTTTATAGTCAAAGTAAGTGCAGCTTTAAACTCCGTGCTTCTGCTTCCTTTGGAACTGCATAAGGGAGCTTGACTTGGGTGGAAAGCACTGCTTTAGAGCTTTTCTTAGGCATCATTTCATCTCTGCTGCACCAACCCATTCTGTGATGTGAGAAGTATTTTTACATGACATCTTGTGCAAAGAGTGTCCCGAATACTGCGTAAGCATGTCCTAAATTGTCATTCCTGGCAGTGTGTGAGCAATGCAGCCTGAAACATATGCCACATTGTCAGCTAGAAGATCGCTGCAGTGGTGCATCTGCTGGGGAGAGGAGGTCAACCAACTAGCGAGAGATGCAACCCAGAGTCTGTCTCTTCTGATCTCAGTTACCCAAAGATTGGTTGGACACTGCTACCTGGTACAAGGCTGGAAAAATAGTAGTAAGAATTAGATGCAGTTAATAAGGTTGGAAACCCTGAACAAGAGTGAAGTTAACTGAAGGCATTGTTTAATAAGTATTGACCTGTATAAGACTATGGGGTTTCTAATCTTATTTCAGTAAAACTATTAATGAAGGAGCTGTGTGAATAGCTCGAAGGAAGTGAATGGAGACAGCTGTGGCTACTTCTGAGTCAGCCATTATCTCTATTTTAAGGGTTTCTTAAAAATAGTATACTAGTCCTATTTTCAGTACCTAAGAATCTGGGAGATATTAATTTATTATTTTGCTTGGGAAATAGTGAACTGTAAAATCACATCTCCAAGTGTTAGCTTAAATTCAGTCTGCTCGATATATTTCAGCAAGGTCCAATTGAAAATGCAGCCAGATCCCTCCAGTTGTGTCCCTTACCTGCTCTAGGCGTATGTATCGACCTAGCTGCCCAAATCTTTTCTCTGAGTGGCCTGATGTTGTAGTGTGATGGTCGTTCTCAGACTGATCCTTCAGGCCCAGCCAGGGTATATCAAAGGGAATTGAGCCCTAAAGTCTTCATCGGTGCCTGTTTGGTAGGTGGGGGTGGTGCCTCCTCTTGCTGCCTCGGGGCTCCCATTCATCTCCTTTCCTTTGACCTGTTGCAGAATGATGAAGGTTCAACCCATGAAAAACTAGATTTCAAATTGCACTTCAGTTGCGCTTCATACTTGATCACGACGCCTTGCTATAGGTAAGTGTCATTTAGGGAGCACAACATTGGTGCTTTTGCCGCCCATGTGAAGCTGAGCTTTGGCTGCAGGCCATCTCTGCAAGATACGCAGCATGCTTTTGACTTTGGCTGCTTGTGATTGCTTTGGTTACAGTTCAGTTATCTTGTGTAATGTTTGACTGTTAAAATATGTCCAGCAACTTATTTCAAGTGATTCTGAAGAAGGAGTTATATGGCCTGTAGGCTGACAGAGGTCGTGTGGAAGTAGCTCTGGTTGAGGTCATCGGGTGCTCCAGTGGAGTCTGGAGTATGGTTCCCATATTTGCTGTAAACCCATTTTCCTAGAGCTTGGTAGTACTTAGACTTCTGCATCCTGAGATGTCTCAAGGTCTGCATGGGGCTAATGTGGCAGATTCCACTTGAATTTCTAGTACAAGTGTTTACTTTCCTTCCTGTTTTGCAGTGATGCTTTTGCCAAGCTCCTAGAGTCTGGAGATCTGCACATGAGTTCTATTAAAGTAGATGGAATTAGCATTTCTTTCCAACATCTACTGGCAAAGATCTGTTTTCATCATCATTTTTCAGGTGAGTCTTCCTCGATGCAGAACCTTCTGCAAAATCCCGTATTCTAAAATTTCTGCTGTGCTTGGCGAGTGCAACGCTCCGTGGCCTCGACAATGACAGGAGCAGGTGATGTCCAGATTAAATAAATTTGGGAGAGGTGTGTTTTCCAGTTTTATCCAGTTTTCAGGATACATTGGTATCCTGAAAGCATGCAGCGTTCTTCAAAATGAACTCTCCTTCTGTCCCTGTGGCTTTCCTCCAGTCCAGCGAGGCACGTGGCAGGTATCACGGGAGCAGCTTGCTTATAGTTAGGGCTGTAACTGTTCTCTGGAGGGTGTATTTGATCTGCAGTGCTTCAGCCTACCTCTTTCCCCAACGTTTCGTTTCAGTAAGGGAGAGCGCGAGCTAGTCAAGTTTGGACTTACTAATTAAAACACAAGTACTGGATGAAGCAAAACAAATGGCTGTTTCATCATGCTCTGGTATATGCATTAGACATTGCCTCACTGAAAGTGTTTCTGGGGAAGAGATCTCCATTCTAATCAGCATTTTTGCCACAAAACATTTGCAGCTTACTTAAAAGACAAATGACTAACCTCATTATTGTGAAATATCCCAGATAGGAGCCAGGAGGAGCCAGGCACGTACATCGTCTTAACCCTGACTTCCTCCTCCCCTCACTCAGTAGAAGCTTCTGTTCCTTGAGGCCAGGCAAAGCAGTAGTTCCTCTTCACGGGAAGTAAACCTTGTATTAAAAGTTGTCCCACTAAATGAAAACTCCTGCTTTCTTTATAGTTGTGGAACGCGTTGATTCGTGTGCATCAATGTACAGTCGTTCTATCCAAGGCCATCACGTCTGCCTACTGGTAAAAAAGGTGAGAGCATTGTACCACCCTGAAACAAGACCTGAGAGAAGCTAAATCTGCAGCCTTTCCTATCTTAACAGAAAGAGGGAAATATTCCTGTCTAAATCATCCAGGGACACCATGGGCAATGTAATTCATCTGGCCCATCTAGCAGTTCTCGCTGCGCTACTACCAAGCTTGTACCTCCCCGTGGGCTTTCTGTCGCCCAGCGCATACCTGGTGGGTAGCAGCAGCACTGATGGCTGATGAACTGACCTCTCGGCTAAGCCTGCTTCGTTCCTGTGCAGGCTGTTTCCAGTCCCTGAGCTTGGCTGGGAATAAAATTGTCCTCGCTTAGAAGGGGAGCTAATGGATTTCTTTTTTTCTTTTTCTTTCCAAGGGAGAGAACTCTGTATCCATAGATGGGAAATGTAATGATTCCACCCTGCTTAGCAACTTGTTGGATGAGATGAAAGAGACATTGTCCAAGTGCTGAATATTCCTTATAAAATATTCCAACTACAAGAAACACACCTAATGCGTAAAGATGAGCAGACCCAAGTGTTAAGTTTCTCCCTCGTACGCATGTACTATCCTGGGGCACGTGCTTTTCAGTTAACTCCACCATTGTTTGCAGTTTAGACATTTTAAGGCTGTATGTTACCTTTTTATTTCAAAACTTTTTACAAACTGTGGTGTTAACCCTTTCTAGCCCAAAGAGATCCTGGTGACATGACTGGAGGAGGGAGGGAGGGAGGGGCGCTATTTATTCAGCAGCTCGTGATGATCCCATAAACCTTGCCATCTGCGTGGGATGGTGGACTAAGCAGGATTTTATCAACAGTAGCACAGAGTCTGTTGCTTGTGCTTATTGCCAGGGAAGGTTGACTTGGTCCTTAACCATGGAATGTGTCTTCAGGGCTGCTGTAGTTGATGTATATTTCTAGCAGAGGCTGGTGCTGGACCTGAAGGCCTCTTCTTTTTTTTTATATATGATTTATTACTATTATTATTATTGTTGTTGTTATCTCAAGATCTATTGTGATCAGCATATAAACATCCTCCATCTCCTTGAGCTAATCCAAATGTGCCCTGTGAGAACTGGGATGTCTGAGTTTCTGTTTATAGTAGTTGCCTTGAGCCTTAACCTTCTTTTAGTGACAGCTGAAAGAGAGTGAATGCATGAAACGGGCTGGAAGTGTTACTGTTTGGTTCTCTGCTCCTGTTGACCACCCGCGCAAATGGAGTCTATCATGCCTCTCCCCTTTGAGCAGTCTCTGCTGATGTGTTTTATGAGTCCACTTCAATTTCACATTCCTGAAAAGTTAGGGTGTAGCAAGAAACTGGAAATCCAAAGGGGTCTGTTCCTGCTTTTTTATCATTTTGCTCACCAGCTGAGGTTGACCACTACCAGGTTAGAGAAACGCCCACATGTGTAATCCCTCCTGCTCTGAACAGGTTGCAGATAGAGCCCTGTTCCCTCCCTCTGTGCTGTGAAATCAGAGATGTCGTGCTGTCTCAGTTGTCCCCGTAGTGTCCCACGGCCCTGCCCTCGCAGCACTGGATGCAGATTTAGCAGCGCAAGTGTAACTGGGTCCCTGCAGCAGAACTCTCCCTGCCCGGGTGGCAGGAGGGAGGGGTTGGTGAGGAGCTGCAGACTTGTCCCTGTAGCAGGTGACTTTAGAGGGAAGAAAGGGAGGGTCTACAAAGTGAAGCCCATTCTGCACTATTGAAATCTTTTGGAATCACTGACTGGAAGGGGATGTCACTGTGTCCTTTACAGAGATGCTTAATTGATGTCCTTCTCCAAAATATCTTGCTTTTGTGTATTTTGGGTTCCCCCCCGCCCAGTTCTTGCTGTTCCATCCCCAGCAAACTGAGAACACTCTAGAACGGTTTTTCTTTGAGGCACGGGTCAAGAATGGTTGGTTGCTGTTACCGAAAGGGTCCCCAGGGAGGAGCTGGGTTGGTCTGCGCTTCTCCAGCACCGCCACCGCTCCGACGGGCGTCAGCAATGCCCGGGTGAACTACAGCCCTACGCAGGGAACAGGATAAAGTGTTGATCTTATCCTTTGGGTGAATGTCCTGTACTTTAAGCGTGTCTTGTGCTCTTCACACCCTTCCCATATTAGGGTATTGTTGCAAAGGCTCTGCTGTGGTTTTATTGCTAGGACTGGCTTCGTATTCTGACCGCACTTGTGCGCTGCAGGAATTCGTTTGCGGCAGGCTTCACTGCTGGTGAAGTGGTAGGTTTTGGTATTGGTCAACCTCCCTTGGTTAGCCAGTTTGTGTATTAGAAACTGAACATATTAAAATTGTCTTAAAGGATAATGTTCCTCAATTAGTGTTTTTTTTAATTCATGGATGAAAACTGTCACTCTAGCATGTAGAGTCTTCTCTTATGGAATCCTGTGCAGTGATTCTAGAATTTTGAAACTGTATGATGTGTTACATTCACAAATTTATTTGCTATCAACATTCCCTTAAAAAAAAAAAAAAGAAAAAACAACATACCACAAGCTGCTGTAATGATTTTGTGTCAAGATGATCCAATAAACTTTCAAAACAAAGTTAAATTTTTGGCTCTGTAAATAGTCCTTTTATAAGACCCTTCCAGTTTGTTTGGACCCAAAGACATGACATGGATGTACCCCAGCTCTGAATGCTTGTCTTTGGGGGGGAGGCAAGAGGGATCTCACTCCAAAAGCTCTGGGGGAGGTAAGGAGTCATTTCTAACACCGCTGTGTGGGGTGGTGGGTTTTTATCGGCTGGGGACTGGTGTGCATCAGCGAGGGGAGTCCTGCCAGTCCTGTATCCCTAAGGTGCGTGTCATGGACCCGCTCTGTCAGCGGCAGCAGCTCGAAGGCGTGAAGTGCGTGAGCAGAAAAGGAGTCTGTAGCGAGGGAGACTGGAATGGTGCTGTTCTTCATCTCTTGTATTTTAAACTGACCTGATTTTCACGGGCACCAAAGCTTTGATTCCTACACGCCTGGAATAACTAACTGGTCAGGCTGTCAGGCTTTAACACTCCGTTGGAAGGCAGCATTGCAAGCAACGGTTGTCACTAACACAAAAACTACAGGAGGGGGAAAAAAAAAGTAATTCAGACAACCTCAGTTAAAGCTGCATTAGGTTTTGGGGGGGGGATCGCAATTGCAGCTGAAGTCTAAGCACTTGTGAACACTCGGAGCTCTGGTCTTGATGAGATGTCTAGAAACTGAAGGACAGAAATCAGCCCCTTCCGCCTCTTCCTCTCGGCCTGGCATCCAGTAAAGTTTGTGACGGAAACACGGTAGCATTAATGTGAAGATTAAGGTCCAGTACTGTCGCACCAGGAACTGAGGCGTTGGTTTTGCTGATGCTCCCAGTGGTTGCTAGTAAGACCAGAACCTGTGAAAATCATCTCTTACAATAGAAAATATCTGGGGCCGTGCAGCCAGGAGCTACCAGCTCTGCACTGAGAAAAAACCCCCGGCTTGCACTAACTTGTCGGCCCCGTTCCTGGTAGATAAGCTCCTGCTGCGAAGGAAGGGCCAGGTGATTTGTTTTCTGCATGTGCGAGTCCGATACTGCAATCCCGTACTGGCCTGCAGGGAGGCTGCCTGCTCGCTCTGCCGTGTTGTGGGACTGCACGGATCTGATTAAACGGGGCAAAACCAGCAACGAACACCCATCTCTCTGCAAATGCGTGGGGGAAAAAAAAAACCAAACCCAGGAAGCACTTAGAATCACAGAATCATTGAGGTTGGAAAAGACCTCTAAGATCATCGAGTCCAACCATCGACCCAACAATGCGATGTCTAGAAACTGAAGGACAGAAATCAGCCCCTTCCGCCTCTTCCTCTCGGCCTGGCATCCAGTAAAGTTTGTGACGGAAACACGGTAGCATTAATGTGAAGATTAAGGTCCAGTACTGTCGCACCAGGAACTGAGGCATTGGTTTTGCTGATGCTCCCAGTGGTTGCTAGTAAGACCAGAACCTGTGAAAATCATCTCTTACAATAGAAAATATCTGGGGCCGTGCAGCCAGGAGCTACCAGCTCTGCACTGAGAAAAAACCCCCGGCTTGCACTAACTTGTCGGCCCCGTTCCTGGTAGATAAGCTCCTGCTGCGAAGGAAGGGCCAGGTGATTTGTTTTCTGCATGTGCGAGTCCGATACTGCAATCCCGTACTGGCCTGCAGGGAGGCTGCCTGCTCGCTCTGCCGTGTTGTGGGACTGCACGGATCTGATTAAACGGGGCAAAACCAGCAACGAACACCCATCTCTCTGCAAATGCGTGGGGGAAAAAAAAAACCAAACCCAGGAAGCACTTAGAATCACAGAATCATTGAGGTTGGAAAAGACCTCTAAGATCATCGAGTCCAACCGTCGACCCAACACCACCATGCCCACTAAACCATGTCCCTAAGCGCCTCATCTACACGTCTTTTAAATACCTCCAGGGATGGGGACTCAACCCCTTCCCTGGGCAGCCTGGTCCAATGTTTAACCACTCTTGGAGCAAACATCGAGTATTTAATGAGCTGCGGGACCTTCACTGGACAATGCAGGAGTTCACAGCGAGCCTGGCACCGTCCGCTTCTGGCTTCGAACAGTAAGACAGGCTCTCGCCCTGCTCCCTGCGTTTACGTCATGTCAAAATTCACTGAGCAACTGGGCAAAGAAAATCAGTCCTTATCGAAGTGTATTTTTGCACCCAGTATGTTACCAACAAGTGCGTGAAAGAAACGCTGCTCTGCACCATCCTTGCAGGGAAAGGGGGGTGCCACCCCAGAGGTTTGTGGTTGCAACCGTTTCATGCCACGGCTCGGGCAGAGCAGCATCTATCCCTTGGAGGTACCCAACCGCTGGCAACCGCGCTCTCTGGAGAGGCACTAATGCTGCTGCAGCCGCTGCCCCAGCTCCTCCCTTGGGCAACAGCCCTCCCCTGCACCAGGGCCGCGGCCGCAGGCCGCTGCTGGGAGCGGAGAGTGGGATCAGCTGCTCTGCGGGAACATCGGGAAGAGGCCGCGCTGCCCCGGGCCAGCGGGGAGCAGGGGGAGGCCCGGATCAAGGGAGCCGAAGCCTTCGCCCCCGGGTGTTGCCGCACGCTCCCCGGGCTGGGGCTGGGCTGCGAGCACCACGGGTGGAGACGAGCCGGGGGTCTGGGACCGCCAATTTGGGGAATCGAGAGCAGCGAGCTCCCCCGTGGTGCGAGCAAAGGGGCAGGAGCGTAGGAAAAACACTCGGGAGTGCAGGACCCGAGGCAGACGGGAAGGAGCTCTGTGGGGTGCGGGGAACGGCCGTGCTTTCGGCAGGGTTTGTTTTTTGGGCTTCCCAGGGACTTGCCACCCGCGTTTGACTTCCCTGGTTCTGATGTTTGTGAAAATTTCCCTCTGAACCAGCAGCTGCGTTTCCTGCTACTTCTCCTTTTTATGACTTTAAACTTCAAGTACGTGCAGGTTCCTTCAGCCGCTCCTGTGCGACCAACCGCCCCGCGGTCAAACCAAGCCAGCTCAAACCACCCTTAACCCCCGGCCAGCGTCGGAGCTGGATCCGGCCCCGAGTCTTGGCCTGACTCTGCCCGGCTTCCCCCTCTCCCGGGGCAGGACGGCGGCTGCATCTGGCTCCTGATGGTGCCACAAACCACCCTCCGGCTCCTCAAATCGAGCGCTGCTGGGCTGGAAATGGGAAAAATAAGAAAGCTCGTGGAGGGCGGGAGGTGCTGGCAGGGAGCTGGGCTTCTCGCAGGATGGTCTGAAGGCAGCTGGGGGTGGAAGGACGCTCGCAGGACTGAGGAGGTCCCTCACCCGCTTGTCATCGGCCGGGGGAGGAAAGAGACGCGTTTTGGTGACGGCGCCGCTGGGGACGGGTTCCTCAAAACGCTTCTCCGGGGACTGACGGGGGTTCCGGAGCGGGCCCTTCCCCTGCCCTTACGCCGGAGCCGTTGCTCCATGAAACCTGGCCGGAGCCGGGGGCTTCCCGACCTTAATTTAATTTTTGCTTCTGGTTTCTGAGCGTTTCTGCCCCTTTCCAGGGCACCTCGTCCCGCTCTTCTGTCCCCCCGTGTGAAAAATTCGGGCAAACCTTCCCCTGAGTCTGTCGTTTCTGCCGCGGCGTGCCGGGCTCCTCCGGTTTTAGTGGATAACGTAATTCCACCCAGGTGCAGAGCAGGATGGCCGGGGGGGGGGCGGCCCCTCGGGGCCCCGGAGCACCCCTGGGCTGGGGTACGGCCACGGTGCC
>NW_008795920.1:173467-180356 GCF_000699145.1 Aptenodytes forsteri
TGTGTGTGGGAGCCGGCGGTGCCCGGCAGAGCCCGGCTCTGCTGGCGTTGGCACGTCCCGGAGGAGAAACGTCTTCAAGGGGGATGCTGCGGTGCGTAGCGGTGGGTTCCCTGAGCAGAGGCCGGGCTGACGGCGTCCCCTCCCCTCGGAAGGGGTTCGCGTGCCGGTGTCGGGGTGGCGGAACCTGCTGCAGCCTTCACTAGCGAATTAAAAATCTCATAACGAGGGGAAAAAACCAGCGCCGAGAGTGAAGTAAGGGCTTTGCCGGCGTAACCGTGAAGTTACAGTCTTGGATACTCTTGTATTTTATTCCATCTCTTTCCCCCCCCGCCCCGTCCCTCTCCAGCTATGGCTTGTATTTTATTCCATCTCTTCCCCCCCCCGCCCCGTCCCTCTCCAGCTATGCTGATAAATATTTCTATTGCAGGCAAAGGCATAGTCCTGAAGTTCAAGCTCCTCAATCTCTTAAGTGCTTGGGGAGAACGGGAGATGCTCCGTTTTTTTCTGGTCGTGGTGAGCTGCAGCTCAGCTGTCGTGAGGAAGAGCTTGCGATGCTTGAAAGCAAACTCTTGCTCCGCTTCTGCCTCTTGCGATGAGCGCAGACATGCTAATAATCTTACGGTAGCTGCCTCTGCTGTGTTCTGCAGCACAACAATCTCAACTCCTGCAAAGAAAACTGTTCCTGCGTGTGAGAAGGACAGACGAAAAGGAAAGGGCGGGAAGTCCTCTGGAGAGAGAGGAAAGAGGGATTTGAAGTTGTCCAGCGTGTGGCACAGATGTTGGGGGAAAAAGCATCTCTGTCGTGGGCTCTGGTGCTAGTGAAAGGCAAGATCGCCTTCTCCTAGTGCTTGGAGCTGAGGAGTGGCCACGCTTTCTCGATTTCCATCCGTTCTTTCTTTAAAACCCCTTTCTGGTCTGGAAGTCTTCTGCCAAGTTGCAGGGTGGGGGGGGATTTTTGCTAGGAGATGTGAAATTTCCCCAGCCACCTGTTTATCACAGTCCCCAGGGTTTTGTCCTTGCACTCTGCTTCCTTTCCGAGCTTTAGGCTCGCATCCAACTCGGTGTTTATCTATTGCCGTTTCTTGGACTGTATATTCCATCTCTTAGATTCACTTGCTGTCTCAGTCACGTACTTGTGAAGTTAACTTGGGCAGGAGGGCGAGCTTGTAACCTTTTAAAATCCCCAGGAAGGGAGGAGAGGAGTGCTGGGAGTTCGTGCCAGCTTGGTGGTGTGGTAGCAAAAACTGCTGTCCTCGGTTTACGCCGAGGAGCTGAGTCGAGGTGCTGAGCAGGGAGCTGGTTCCCTGTGCCTCGCTCACCTTTCAGGATCTGGGATGCTCTTTGGGACAGGTCACTTGGGGTTGCGCAGTCAACTGTGCCATCGTCCGAAATGGCAATGGGCTCTCCTCTCTGCTTGGCTGAGGCTTAGGGAGCTTGAAGCGTACTCAGCATCTTGAGCAAAGTCCTCCCGCACGACTCCGGCTGTCCTCTAGTGTGGGAGCTGTTGGCCAGATGCTTCCTCGTCCACATTTGGCTCTAACACGGCCCTTTCGTTGATGTGATGTGAAGTACCGGCGGAACTGAAACGGTGCGATTTAGTCCCGTTTGTGGAGGTTGGACTGTACTGACGTGTGCCGTGTTCTGTGACTCGTGCTTCTCTGTAAATGGGCCAGGGATCTCTATGGCCACAGTACACAAAGGAAAAATGTTTCCCTTATCAGCAGTGAAAGCGTGTGGGGTCAGAGAAGAGAGACTGCAAAACCCAACCAGTCCTGCACACAGCGTTCGGATCTGGGAAGAGAATTGCCTTCAACTTCTGAGTTTTAATTTCTTACAAGACAGGAAAGTATTTTGTGATACTTGAGCCATAAATGCTGCTGTAAGTGGATCCGTAACCAGCTTTGCTGGAGGTTTAGGAGCTTATCTTTAGAAATACATAATATCCAGCTAATGCTTTCAAGAAAGAGTGCACCTTAGGCTGCGTCTTTATCCTCCCTTTTCCAGGTGCCCCTGGGAGGCAGAGTTATCTGTGACTCCTGCTTTGGTCTGCTGCGTGCTTCCCTCTGGAGCTGGTGTTGTGCTGAAAGTGCTGTTCTGCTCCTGATGAAATGATAGAGGGCTCTCGGGCGAATTGTTGCTCCGAGTACGTGAAGCGGATGGGGAGCAGAGGAAAGGAACGGAGGCAGCGAAGGCCAGAAAAAAACACTTTTGCAAGTACGCAAAGCCAGCGCAAAAAAAATCCATCACGCTGCGGCAGCTTTGACTTCTTCCAGAAAAGTCTGGATGAAGTCCCTAGGTGTTTGGCTTTGTTGTTGTTTGAGTCGATTTGAGAAGAGGCAAAGGTGGTGACGCCGCCGGACGTTCCCGTGTGCTGCCGGGGTAGGGCTGTGCCGCGGTGGAAGCGTCCTGCTGCGACCACGCTCGGTGCTTGCCCTTGCCTGCTTCGGGGACCGCGGTGCCGTATTTCCCAGGTACCGGGTGGATTTGGGTGAATCGCGGCTGCGGCTGCGTGCCTCTGCGCTGGCTCCGAGGGAGCCCGTGGAACAGAAAATGAGCTAGAGCCATCCAAAAATTGTTTCAGTTGAAGCAGGAGGTGTGTAAGGCCCATGGCTGTATTGAAAGCCACTGTGATTTTTTTCTTCATCTTAACTGCAGCCTTTTTTTTTTTTCTTTTCTTCTTCTTTTTCCTCTCTCTGTGTGGCAGGAGGTCTTGTGATGTGGTTAGTCTTGAGGTGATCTCTAGCTCCACATCAGTGGGCTTATTCCTTGCCTGGAGACATGCTAACGTGTTGGGTTACTGCCATATCTCTTCGTGGAGAAGAGCAAGCCTCGTGGGCATCTGCTTTCGGCAAGAAACAATACTGCTTTTCTTCCGAAAGCATAATATTAACATGGGGAGAAGAGGTATTTGTCGGTGGGATTAGCCCTGCCACGGGAAGGGTTGGCCTTGCGGCCAGCTCATGCTCCAGCTCCGTCCCTGGGTGAAGGAGCTCATAGCCCTGGCATCTCCTGTGATCTGAAACCCAGAGCCACGCTGTTGAAATAGTGCCTCTTGCCGTACTCATTTTATCAGCCTAAGGCAAAATGCGTGCCCCAAACTGGTGTTACCTTTTACTTGGGTGGGGGCAGATCCAAAGTTAGAGTAGATGAAACTGCTGTTGGTTCAAAAATATCCCGGCCCAGTGAGGACAAAAACGCGGAGCCTGCAAAAGCAGGAAGAAACGTGTAGCTCGCAGCTCGGACGCGATAAATATCACGCTGCCCCTTACGAGTCCTCCAGTGGGGACAAAGCCAGGCTGGGGGACAGCGAAAGGTCTTCCCGAAGGAGCAGGCTGCAAAATACGGCCCCTCAGACCTCGAAAAGAGAGAGCCGCTCTTAGCGTGCCGTCAGCCACCCACTGCCTGTGGTTTATCCTAGAAATATTTGTCTGTGCAGTTAACCTGTCTCCTGGAGTCGTGACCCAGCTTGTCAGCTTAACGCAGCATCTGCAAAGCCTGCAGCGGATTAGCTCTGCCTCCACACGCAGCCGTCGTCCCGGCGTGGACGTGTGAGCGCGATCTGTGGAAACCTTTCAAAATAGCTGCGGCTCTGACATTGCAATAGATGCAGATGTCATGTAAGAGGCAAGAAAATTGGCCCTAAATCGGTAATGCTCAGGGCTCTGATAGCCGTTCCTGCTGTCCTGCAGTCGTTTCTAGGCTTTCAGATGAAGATTTTTAAATTGCAGCATCTGCTGTCTGACCTTCCCCTTTTGGGGAAGGGAAAGTAGGAGGGGTGACCTTCTACAAAAGTTACTTTCTCGTGGGGCTTTTCTACCCTCTGTGGCTGCGGGGAGGATGCCTGGAAGGCCGGAGGGGACAACCCACGCTGGAAATTCAGTCTTTTTGCATGTGGAGTTTGAAGGCGATTCCGCCTTCCCTCTCCCCTGCCAGAAAGGGTTATCCAGCCCCGTCAGCGCTCCTTCCCTTACCTGCCTCTTCTCAGCACCCGCTTGTGGTGCGAGCTGCGTCGCACAAAACCCATAACCTCCCTCCTGTCATCGCCGCGTGGTCTGGATCTAAATCCTGAGCTCAGAGTTGAGCAATAAACTGCCCGCTCGTCCGTCCTGCCCGTGATGGTTGAAAAATGCCTCTTGCTGCTCCGTGACCTGGGCTTTCCGCTCAGTGCGTTTCCATCTGGCGCGGGCTGCAGCAGGCAGCTGCCTGATGGGCTCTGCAAGAGCTGCTGCGCTTGCGTCGGCTGGGTCTTCTCCTAACCCAGCTATGGCTTAATTTAACAGGGCTTTTTTTTTTTTTTTTTTTTTTAGTTTATATAAACTAATTTGACTTTAAAATTGGTCTGAATGCATAACCTTTCAGGGGAGAACGAAGATACCAATTAAAGCCCGGTATAACTATTTTTGGTCTTTTATTATGCTGTTTCCCTTTCTTATGTATGTGGCAATGCAGATAGGCTCTGCGTTTGCATGGCTTAGAGGCACGTAAAGAGACTGTCCTGCTCCTCAGCAAGCCTCTTTGCAGAAAGTGCCGGGGAGATGGGGTGTCTCCAGTTTCTTACTTGGGAATTCCCAAATTGTGCAGCGGATTTAAATTGCGGGGTGCGAGGGGTGGCTGGGGACCAGCAGGACTTCCTTAAAACCGAGTTTGTGGTGAAATAAAGGGCTCTTTGTTTGCCTAAACCTTGGGAATTCAACATTTGAAATCTGCATTTCTGAGTGGCTCTGTTAAGTTTGTTGCGAAGGCCGCTACTAAAGCGGTTTCCAAAAGAAAAACGTGGGTATTGTCCTGCAGAGCAACAGAACGAACTGGCTGCTCGCGTCTCGCCCGGCCTGGGGCTGTCGGTGCAGCTGGGCCGGATCCGCTCTCTGCTCCCTCTCCTTCAGCTTCAGAGCAACTTCTGCTGCCGGGAGCGAGCACGGAGGGAAAAACAAGAAAAGGCGATGCTGAGGGTAACGCCGGGCAGCTGCTTGGCTCTCCTCGTGCAGCAGCGTGGAGCGGTCTTGCAGGGGAAAAGACAGAAACACCGCGACAGAGCTTGTAGAGGGGAATGATTAGCTTTGGGGAAAACATTGGCAGCTCCCTGGGCCGGGAGGCCGGACTCGGTGCCAGACAGGAAGCCGGCTGACGTGGAAGTGCCGTCTCGCCGGGATTATGAATGGCCAGGCGTGCCTGCCGCAGCCGCGCTCGGCCCTCCTCCTCTGCCCCGCACGCTCCTCACTGTGCCCTGCCCCGGCCGAGGTAAGCACGGGGACAGACCTTTCTTTCTCATATCATAAAACGATTCAAAAGAGCAGCCGAAAGCCTCGTCCCGTGAAGGCGAGCTGTCTTGTTTGTTGCCAGACTGGCTCCGGAGGCGCAGAAACTGGCTGTCATTAGTGCCAGTCCAGCCCTGCTTGCCATAATTGGTCTGATCCTCGCTCTCCGTATTAAAACGTCTCCTTTGATCGTAGAAAACCAGGATCGTCTTGTACCGAGAAACTGAGCTAGTGCAGAATGGCTGGGGGGGGGGGTCGCTCCTCACTGTGCCCTGCCCCGGCCGAGGTAAGCACGGGGACAGACCTTTCTTTCTCATATCATAAAACGATTCAAAAGAGCAGCCGAAAGCCTCGTCCCGTGAAGGCGAGCTGTCTTGTTTGTTGCCAGACTGGCTCCGGAGGCGCAGAAACTGGCTGTCATTAGTGCCAGTCCAGCCCTGCTTGCCATAATTGGTCTGATCCTCGCTCTCCGTATTAAAACGTCTCCTTTGATCGTAGAAAACCAGGATCGTCTTGTACCGAGAAACTGAGCTAGTGCAGAATGGCTGTGGGAAGGTATTTGTGAAGGTGGGGGGGGGAGTTATGGAAAAAATGTGCGTGTGTGTCCGTCTTTGCTTTTTTGTTTAAATTGTCTGTTTTGAAGCCGCTTTGCTTCTTGGGCGTGCTCTGTAAATTCGGTTTTTACTCGATGCGTCTGATCTATTGTGGCTGCTTTGTCAAACTGGCACGGGTGGTTTTGTGTCCTGTACTGGAAACTCTGGCCTGAGCGACGGGCATTAGTGGTGAGTAAGGACACCGAAAACGGCTCGGGGGGAAGGCGGGGGGTTCGTTGCTCCCCTCTCCCTTCCGGGGAGTCGTGGGGACGGGGTGACTGGCACGGGCTCGTCACCGAAGGGCTGCAATTATAAGCAGCCGCGGAAGGAGCTTTCGGCTGGACTCGGTGTGAATGCTGAGCAGCGATACCGTATTGGTGTCATCTCGCAGGACAGCAGCGTTGGCTTCCCTAAAAGGAAACTAGAGAAATCAATTATTTTGAGAAATGCATTGCTCACTGGGGTTTGCTTAAGGGTTTTCTTACCAGTGAGGCAGCAGGATGTGAGCCGCCCCGGCGCTGGGGTCACTGGGAGGGAAGCGGCCCCGTGTCTGACCCCTCCCCAGCCTGCGGGAGCCTTCGGATTGCAGCCGCGCATGAAACGGGACTTTTCCCCCCCCCCAGCCCTCCTTTGAAAAAGGAAGCTCTTTGCCTCAGTGCCTACGAGCGCTCGCAGAAGTTGCAGAGACGGGCTGAGAGCGATTGCAAGAGTAACTTGCCGAGGCTAGAAACGCAGGTAGGAGCTTGCTGACGTGCTGGCTTTTTTTTTTCTTTTTTTCTTTCCCCTGGCTGTTGTTACACCCCTGCACGGTGCTAGCGGCGGAGGGGAGCGCTGGGTGTTGCTCGGGGCAGGCGCTGACGGAGCAGTCATGGGACTCCTGGAAGAAGGTTTCAGGCTGATCTGCCTCTGCGGGGAGGGCAGGATCCGGCGGGGACTCTGCTCTCTCCTGGAAGGCCTCGGGACGGCTGTGGCACCGGTCCGCTCGGAGCACCGGTGACGTGTGCTGTACTCTTGGCTGGCTGGAAAGGAGGAGTAAACAAA
>NW_008795920.1:180762-191486 GCF_000699145.1 Aptenodytes forsteri
GAAGGGGGAGTTTTGGTTGTCCCCCGGACAGCCTGCCACGGCGTGGGGCTTTCTGCGGCGGTTGTGTGATCTCGGAGGGATGGCCAAGGTCCGCTCGGAGCACCGGTGACGTGTGCTGTACTCTTGGCTGGCTGGAAAGGAGGAGTAAACAAAATGTACTGCAGGTTTGTTGGGGGGGGGTGGGGGTGTTTCCCTCACCTTTGGAGCTTGCAAATACCGTTCAGGTGCTTTGCATGTCCCATATCCTAATTGTTCCTAACCTTTCCTTTCTCTCCTGTGCGAAGGCAGTGCCTTAGTGCTGCCCGAGCTGCGACTCCTGCCTGTGGAAGTAGGTGTTGTACGTGTGATATCATCTTCAAGCAATGTCAGAGATGCTTTTGGTCTGTGCCTTTTTTTTTTTTTTTTTCTCCCCTAGAGCTAAATGTTTCTTTTAGCTCAGTTGCAGTCAAAGACCATAATTAAATAGGCTGCATCTGCTTGAAGTCTTAGCTACTCATTTTGCTAATGCCTTCAGACAGATGCTGAATCGTCTGAGAGATGATTGCTACTGTTTCGAGCTCCCCAGTTCTCACAGGGAGTGAACTCTCATCTCTTCCTCTCTGTAGGAAGAGGAAGTTGTTTGTAGGACAGGTACTGCCTCGATACCAAATAAGCCCTATTAAAAGTCTCTCCGCCCTGCTCAAATGACAATTTCTTCTGGGAAATGGTCGGTGTTTGCTTCTTGATGTGTGTGGCCAAGCTCAGGGGATGTTTGGTTTTTTCCCCTGCGGTTTTGCCATTCAGCTTTACCCCATCCTCTTCCCTGTGCCGGGCCCTGCGGCCGCAGCCTGCCCCCTGCTCGAGAAACACGTCCTTGTCCAGCGGAAGGGACGGCGCCCGGCTGCAGTCTCGGGCCGGCGCGGATGGGAGCGCGGTCGCTGCAATCAGACAGATCTTACAGAAAATGAGTAGGAACAGAGTCGTACCGCGCCAAGGATGCTGCCAGTCTTCCGGGGACCTGTATGGAGGGCGATGCTTGTGCTTCTTTATGGCTTGTTTGTTTTAAAGGACGTTTCTTTCTCCATCTCCAGTGTAAGGAAATCATTGTGTGCAAGTACTTCTCTGGGACTGATTTCCTGCTGGAAATAGCTGCAGACTCAGCACCTGCTGTCCACATTGCTCGTTACTCGGAGGCCGGCCCTGCCTTTGCTCCGGACGTGGCACCGCGGCGGGGTGGGCGCAGTCCCCCGGTGCTTCCGCCCCGCCGGGTCGCCTCGGCGTTTTGCTGCAGGATGTGGTGAGGCTCTGACACAGCTCTCGGTAACCAAAGCTGCCGCCTCGTGCTCAGATGTCCCTCCGCGCCGTTCAGCTACTTCCTCTAACCGTGTCTGTGGTGTGATCAAACACCTCCTAAGGACACGTTTTCTGGGGGGTTTCTTCTTCTTTTCTTTTTTTGACTCTCGCACGGTAGCTTATGGGGTCGCAGCAGCTGTTTTAGCAGTGCTATGTGCAGCGAAAGCATGCGTGCGGTGAATTCGCCTTGCAGCCCAGGGTGGATCTCGCTGAACACATTAAAATGCTTTTTCGGTTTCTCCCAACGCGTGTCGTGGCCCATGTTGCAACAGGAGTTTGGATCTCTCTGCTCCTGCACAGAAGAGGTTACTGCAGCAAAAGCAGCACTAGGAAATGTCGAGCCTGTTCTTAGTGGGACGAACTGAAGTGGTTTGGGTTTTCTTCCTTGCTGCAATTAAATAAGAAAACAAGAGGCCTTGGTTTAAATCTTTTTAATCTTTCTCCAGAGAAGAAATGCTGATTAGCACTGTGCAGCATCTGTTAGAGACGGGTGGAATTGTGGCAAAGGTAGTCTTGACCTTGAATTTGGGATTTTCTTGCCAACAGTTGAGGATACTATTTACCTATGTGAACAGCACTATGGCTTCGTATAAATCTCAGTAGATTTTCTGCTTGGTGAAAGGGATTTGTTTGCTTGCTTTCTTACAAAATTATGGAAACTCTTATTTGCCAGATTAGGTAAGGCATCAACTTTAGTTAATTTCTGTTACTTTATTTATTTCTCTGTCCTGCACACATAAAATAATATTTTTGGTACACACAGCTTTCTGCCTTGAGCTTCCATCAAAGAGCAGCTTGACACAAATTATACGAGGGGATGGATGTGGGAACAAAGGAGGTATAATTAGCTACAGATAAACAGAGCTGTGTTTCTCGTCAGCATCCTTTCAGATCTTAACTTGTGTCTCATCCTCTTGGAGCTAATTCTTTTCCACAAACTGGAAGAGGAAGGCGAGCTTTCCCTGGTCTTCCAGCTTTCAACCGGCCTTCAACTTGAAGTGAGCTAAACTGAAATGAAAAGTATGTTTATGGTCTGTCTGCACCTGCAGAAGAGGCTGTGACTGCTCTTAGAGCTGGTGTTATTTCAGGATATTCTCTTTCTGGGTGCCTGAGCTGCAACTTCTTCTTCTTCTTCTCCTCTGCCCTTTCGTGTCCTGTCTTTAGCGCTACGACAGCGCGCGCAGCTCCTGCTCAAACAGCTGTTTTGCTGGAGTACGTCTGGCAACAGATCTGAATTTTGTTGTAGGTTGTTATAACCCTACCTTTTCGGTAGGCTTGTTTCCAAAGAGGGAGGGAAGCGTAGGTGAAAAATCTGACCCAGGTAAAACCCAGCTTGTTTTACCCTTCTTAATTATTTGGTGTATTGGAGCTGAATAGGTGGTGGAGTTTCTCCTTGTTTCTGCGGGGTTTGGGTCTCTTGGTGCGGTGACGTCGGGGTGAACGGCAGCCATCTCCTGCAGAGGCCGCACCTCTTCCCTATGGGGCTGTGGGGCTGGTTCCCTCATCCCCACGCTGAGCGTGTAGGGAGACCTTGCAGGGGTGACTCTTCGTTCGGCCCAGGTCGCCTCTGACAGCCGAGCCGCCGCTCTGCTGCAAGGCAGAGGCCGCACCTCTTCCCTATGGGGCTGTGGGGCTGGTTCCCTCATCCCCACGCTGAGCGTGTAGGGAGACCTTGCAGGGGTGACTCTTCGTTCGGCCCAGGTCGCCTCTGACAGCCGAGCCGCCGTTCTGCTGCAAGCTGGGCTGGAAAGAGAAGGGGGAGGAAAGAGAAGGGGGAGGAAAGAAAGCTGGCGTCGGCTTCTTCCCCCCTTCTCAGATCTGGGGCGAGGGCCCAGGTGGTATCCCAGATCTCTTCCTATGGGATTTAGACAAGGTTTCCTGTTGAGAGAGCTGTTCCTAATCGCTGCCCTTCTGTGCTGCCTTGCAGATCAGGACCAGATGAGCAGAGGGAGGTTTCTGTGAAGATCAGAGTCGCCCCAGCCCTGCCCCGGGAAGTGGCCCAGCAGCGCTGCGTCTCCGGCTGTCATCGCTACGGACCTGGAAAAGAAAGAAGAAAAGAAGAAAAATGTCCCATGCTTTAAAGCAGGTGTTCAATAAAGACAAAACCTTCCGGCCCAAGCGCAAGTTTGAGCCAGGGACTCAGCGGTTTGAGCTGCACAAGAAGGCTCAAGCCTCACTCAACGCTGGCCTGGACTTGAAAGTTGCCGTCCAGCTGCCGCCGGGAGAGGAACAGAATGACTGGGTGGCCGTGCACGTGGTGGACTTCTTCAACCGCATCAACCTGATCTACGGCACCATCAGTGACTATTGCACAGAGCAGTCCTGCCCCGTCATGTCGGGGGGACCCAAGTACGAGTACCGATGGCAGGACGAGCACAAGTACCGAAAACCCACGGCCCTGTCTGCTCCCCAGTACATGAACCTCCTGATGGACTGGATTGAGGTACAGATCAACAACGAGGACATCTTTCCCACTAATGTTGGTGAGTTCAGGTCCAGTTGCGGCTGGGGGGAGGGAGGCTGGTGCAGAGCCTTCTCCTTCGAGCCCTCGGCTCCCGTTTCTGTTCCAGGAGATGCTGTTGCACAGGTCACCCTTGTAGCAGAGCCGTTTCCTTTTGTGCTGGTCACAGGCTGGCAGCGTAGTAAGCTCTTCCGAGCACCTGAGAAACTTCAGAGCTCCTCTGAAATACCCAGAGCTGTACCAGATCCCATTTGGAGTCATGGATACCTCGAGTAAAGCCAAGCTGAGCCGAGGCAGTGAAAACAAGAGGCTGCTCTTAGAAAAATCAGTCTCTGACCTGACTCTTCAGTAGTTCATGCTGGACGTGGTCTCCTGAAGGACAGCTCTTTTAGAGCTGATTGCTAGCTTGGGTTCAACGCGCGTGCTCTGCGTCGGCCTGGTGATGGTGGCCACGTTTCCATAATTAGCCTCTTTGTTATTACAGGCTGGCGTTAGCTGACTCTGCCCTTTCTAGCTCAGTGCTTCCCGGCGTGCACTCGGCTGTTTGTTGCAGCTGGGTGGGATGCTGACACGTGCGTGGAGGGAGGGGCGGCGTTTCATCTATTGCCAGGGTGATGGAAACGAGAATTTGGCCTAAGACACCTAAATCTGCATATCCAAACGCAGCTTCGTGTACTGGCTTTGGGACAAAGATTGTTGGGAGGTTTGTTTATTTTGTGTTGAATAAGATGTGAGAATTCAGTATCTAAAGCATTAGGTAAATACGATTGGTTCCATTCAGAGCTCCCATCTTCTGGGATGCAAAAGACAAGACGCAACAGAGCTCCCTCCCTCCTGCCCCGGCGTTGATCCCATCGAAGCTCTGATGGGACGCAGTTGGCCCCTGTTTGGGACGCGTCTGCCGCCTCTGCCACACGAGCACCCGCGGGGCTCCTCCACCCGTGCCAAAATGCTGCTTAAACCTGGTGTTGAGCGGGCAGAGGGGGGGAGCAGGGCCGTAAACAGCCAGTTCTTCAGGCAGCTGAAGCACTGAAATCCTCCTCACCCGTTCCTCCTGCCACCCAAACGGCTGCTGTGTTGCCTTTAGTTAGGACTCTTCTGCAAGACTCTCTGGGGACTATAAGCAGGGTGTTTGTTCTGTTCAGGGAGGCCAGACAAGTTTCCGACAGCAGGAGGGTTGTGTGGGGGTTTTTTTTTATTGTTATTGTTGTTTTCAGCTCAGCTTTTACCAGATTCCTCGCCCTTATCACCGACTGAAATGCTGCAGTTCTTGCAGAGCACTGAAAGGGTTTAACTAATCCTCATTCCTTCAGAAACGACCTGTGTGAACTTTAAACTGTAGTATTCTACTGAGATGGCTGGTTGGCCAGACCGCTCCACTGCAGGGCCCTGGCTAAACAAATCCTGAAGAACTGATGCCTTTAAAGAGGACCTTAACGTCTTTAATTTTTAACCAAAGAGCTAAAGATGTATCAAAATAAGAGACAACTGTGGGGAGTTAACAGCACCGACTCTTTCTTTTGGGAAGCTGCTTGGTCATATCTAGTATTTTGCACTGTTTATATAAACATGCCAAATAGGACTGGAAGAAAACTCTATCAGACTGAAACAGCTGCCGGGAATCTCCGAGGCTGGTCTCTTGTTTTCAGTCGCTGGCAGCAATCGATGGCGTGCAGCACTCTGTCAGTTAAGAAATCTGTGCTTTGAAAAATCTGATCTAAATGGAAAGGAAAAAGGATAGGGGAACTGGAAATTACCAGGGACAGAAGCCCTTTTGTCTCAATCTATCCGTTCTATCCATTTATTTTAGCCCCAAGGAACCAGTTTTAACTTCGCTGAAAGTTTCTCCTGGTTGTGTCTTCCCTCCCAGGTACTCCCTTCCCCAAGAACTTCCTCCCGGTGGTGAAGAAGATTCTCTCCAGGCTCTTCCGGGTCTTTGTCCACGTCTACATCCACCATTTCGACAGGATCACCCAGATGGGGTCGGAAGCCCACGTGAACACCTGCTACAAGCACTTTTACTACTTTGTGAAAGAGTTCAATCTCATAGACACCAAGGAGCTGGAACCACTGGTGAGTGTCTGGGTGGGCTCAGGGTGCACGTTGGTCTGTCGGGGTCTGCAGCCAGCGCAGAAGGGGCGGGCTGGGGGTGGAGGAGTCACAGAGGTCTCTGGTACTTTCTCAAAACTGGTTGCCCAAATTCAGGACATCGGTCGGCCTTGCGGTTTGACCGGCAGGAAACTGTGAGTCAGGACGCGCGGGCACAGCTGAGCCAGGGTCATTTGGGCATCGGTTGGGGGGAAGTTGACTTGTTCTCCAGCAACCTCCTTGCGTTTCTAGCAGCTGGCTTGCCTCGTTTGCGTGCACTGCGTGAGCCCGGCACTGTCAGCCATCCAGGATGTGGATGGCTAAAACCCTCTCCCCGTGCTTACTTCCCATGCTGGAAAGCAGGGGCGACACCATCGCCTTCGCAAGGAGTCTGGAGGATGGAGAATGTGACCAGTTAGCCCTAGGAGGTGGTGATGGTGTTTCTAAAGCCGTAAGCAACAGAGCAGACCTGCAGAGCCGTCGGGCAGTGGAAGGGTGTCCTGCCGGTGCCACGGGAATGGGAGTGGTGGGGGGAACAGGGACCTGCCCCAGCTGGAGCTCTTAGTTACAGTGTCACCTGTCGCCCGAAAAGGGTATTTACGACTAAACAAAGGTGAAGTTTTTTCACCCTCACCTGGCAATCGGGATCTTCATTCACGCTCCCTTGTCTTTTCTGTCCCTTTGACAGAAGGAAATGACCTCCCGGATGTGCCACTGAGACCAGACCTTCCTGCTCCCAGCTCGGTGTCTCTTCCGAGGACTCCGAGTCCCACTCCTGTACTGGAGACGTGATTCAAGGGGAGAACAGAGACGTTTTGTTAAAGAAATCTCTATATTTTTAATGAGTTTCAATGTAAAACTGTGATATTGCAGGAATATTTTTTTAAAGATGCTCTAGATAAACTAGTTTTTTATAGTAATTTCTATAAAAAAAAGAAAATATTTTGGGCCACTTGGTGGAAATGCTCGCTCTTTGAGGAGGGAAGAGCCACCCTGTACTGCCTCTTCCCCGTCCCCTCACTGCAGCGGCACCAAGCGAGCCGAGCCAGATGCTTCAGATAGAGCCATGTCGTGTAGCTGGTGCTGCCATGGAAGCGGTACTTCCCTCCGGACACCCATTTCCCGCCCGTGAAGGGAGGTTACGTGGGGACTGGGGAAGAAATGCTGGTGTACGTGGATCCCCCGAGGTGCTGTTTGGTTCCAGCACCTCTTCCACTGGCTGTGAGTCCAGTTTTTAGACAGAGCTGCTTTTGTGCTCGCCCTCCACTTGGCATCCCGTCCCCAAGGCTTGGCCCTCCTTGCTTTCCCTCTGAAAGAAGTTGGACTTGGGTTTCTTTCATGGCTAGACCAGCGCCGCCACTGCTAATGGAGTCACTGCTGGGAGCGCTGCTGTTGTGAATCTGCTCTTGCCTCTTAACACCAGCTCTGAGCTGAGCTTCTCCCCGTGCACGGCCCAGCTGCGGCTCTGGGTGCGCCGTCCCCACGGGGGACGGGGATCCGCACTGGCAGCATTAGGCCAAGCAGACCTGTGCCTCGTGGGAACGAGCAGGGGGAAGGCGCTGGGACAGGCGTCGGGAAGTCGTCTTCTCGAACACCTGCACTTCCCCATCTCCTTGGGGTACGCTGACCCTGCCGAGAAGGAGCTGGGCTGCTTGCCCTCCAGCCTCGCTTGCTGGCTGTGTGTGGACCGCTTTCTGCTTCCCGCTAGGGTACGGAGCCTTCTCCCTCTTCCCGAGCAGCACGTCCCCGCTCAGCTGCACACATCTCGTAACCAAAGTCTGGTGTGCAGCCAGAGACCGCTAGCCTTGCCTGCTGCTTGCACAAGCAGCTCCGCTGCGTGACGAGAGCTTTGCAGTGCCCCCGAGGTAGGTAGATAGGTCTACCTAGGATCTGGGGGGGCGTGGGGGAGCAGGGTTTACAGTAAGAGAAAAGGTTTCTATGAACAGTGACCAAACTGTACCACTAACCACTTCTTCCTTACAAAGTTTTTCTGTGTCCTGGAATCTCTGTACATATGTGACTCTCATTTCTTGTACTATCATTAGGACACTCGTACAAATACCACTATAGTTCTCTGAAATGGAACCAATAAATTATGTTGTATTTACATAGCACGCCCCGATTGCTAAATGTCTCGTGATTACGCGTTCGTCAGAGGCTTTCTATCAGCAAAGCAAACATGGTGTGTTTGGACTCCTGGGGAAGTACGCTGGAGAGCTGTTTCCTACAGTTGCTAAAAGCTCTTGGGTGTGTGCTCCTGGCTCTGCTGCCCTAAGGTTTGATTCCTCCTGCTCTCGAGGTGCCGGGTCCGGGCTGCTCCGAGCCCCACGCTCGTTCCCAGGGCTGTGGGGCAGAGCGGGCGGGTGCTGGAGCTCAACCAGCAGGCTGGGGTTGTCCTGACTTGTCTCTGCAATGTCCCTGTACCCAAGGGCTGATTCTCCCAGCTCTAAAACTTGGGTGGATGCGGGCAGGAGGGGTGAGTTCAAGCTTACCGGCTTGCTGACGGGCTCTTTGCTGCCGCTGAAAGGAGCTGTGGGCATAGCCGTTGAGGCTGACGGGCTAGATTGGCCAAGGCTCTGCATTCAGGGTCCGCAAGTTATTTTCCTGGCCGGGACGGGAGTAACAGGCTTCACAGCTGTAGCTCCTGGCTGTATCGGACCTGGCCATGCCCTGCCTGCAGCACCAGCTCCTGCCCACTCCCCTTGCATGGCTGCCGTGGGCTCCCTGCCTGCCAGCGGTGCTGGACCCTCCCACGCCCCCTCCGGCCCCTCTCCTGGATTTTCATGGGTGCAGCTCAGCTGGAACCATGTCTCCCCCCAGCCAGGTGCTGCTAGAGGGTGCAGCGCAGTGCCGTGGCCGGAGTCCCCTGCGGAGCTGAGACCCACCACTGCTTGGGAGAGGGTGCAGCAACCCCCCAGCCCCTGGTGCACCCCAGGAGCAAGGCCGGATCCTGTGCACAAGCAGGGAAGGGCACAGACCCACGGGGACCCGAGTGCCGGGCTGTGGTGGGGCTGCGAGCGGGCGCTGAGTGGTGCCGGGTCAGCTCACGTTGCTTTTCATCTGCTTTTCCTTTCACACCGACCTTGGATGCCATAAGCGCCGAGTCCGGGGGCGTGCGGCACCCACCCAGCTGTCACCCACGGGGCTGCGGGGCACCGCCTTCCTCTGCCCTCCCTTCCTTTTTGGGGGGGGAAGATCTGGCTGCTTCCGTGTGAGACCGGCTCAGCCAAGGGAGGAGGAGGAGGAGGAGGAAGAAAAGCACCTTTAGGGGAGAAGAGCCGCCGGGGCCCGAAGGTGCTGCTGCAGCCAAGCCTGTCCTCCCCGGCGTGCGGCAGCGCAGGATGTTGCCCAGACAGGTTTGCAAAGCCACCGCAGCCAGCGCTTGGCCTTTCTCTACTTCTGCCTCCGCCTCTTCCCCTCCGCAGCACCCTGCTTTCATCTCCCCGTGCGGGGGCCTTGTGTTTACTCGCCCGTGAGTCGCAGCTGCCTCATTGCAAGTGAGTCAAAGTCTGCAGGCGAGCGGGCTGCAGCGAGCACCTAGAGCTGAGCCCAGCCTGGTGGAGCGGGTTTAGCTGTCACCTGGACCTGTCGGTAATTTTATCACTCGTCTCCCCGGGTGCCGGTGGGGTATGCAGACCGAGGTGTCACGAAGGCTTTGGTGAGAGCCCGGAGGAGAACAGAATTGCAGATCTCCTGCGTTGCAGGGCCAGGCTGCCTGGGTCGAGCAGGTAACGTGCCCAGGGCTCTGGCAGCCTCCCCTCTGCGGGGCTGACCCCTTCCCAAAAAACACAGATGGCATCTGCCCCGGAACTGGAGCAGGCACGGGCTCGCGGGCTGCGGGGCGCTCTGCCGTGGCCGTATGTTGAAGGGAAATATTTCTTTTCTTTGGCTCAGTGTGGTGTCACCCACTGCTCCCAAGGAAACGATCACTCGCCCTGCGCCCTGTCCCTGCTGGGCTCCTCTGGCCCCCAAATGTCGAGGAGCTCAGGAGCTTTAGGACTTCAGTTCCCATTAGGGTTTACTTAAAATTGGCCACTGGTTTCCGAAGCTGGGGAGTAGACACAGCGATTGCACGGGCCCTCGGAAACCAGCCACAGGAGAGCAGGGTCTGGGGGTCTCCTACAGCACCTGCAGCTGCGTGTCTTCAGCCAGAAAATGTCTGTGGGGTCTGTGCGGGAGGCACGTCCCTGCTGGGCAAGGACGGGGATGTCCCCGGCCGACGCTGCCTCCTTCAGCAGCAGATCCTGCTCGGAGCATTGCTGGGGCTTTGCTGTAACATAAGCACGTCCTTTCCCCTGCCCTGACCCTCCAGCCGGAGTGGCTCAGCAGAGATGCTGCTCACCGGTGCTCTGGGCACCGTCCCATGGCTACACCAGCGCTGGAGAGCGTGCCCCCTCCGGAGGGGCCACGGGCTGCATTTCGCATCCCCAGGAGGTGCTGCCTTGTCCCCTGCTCATCCCTCCTTGCACTTTTGCGGTTGGGGAAACAGGGGCGCGGGGTGGCACAGGACGTGTCCCCGAGCAGCTCTGCCATCGCGCTCAGTCCCTCCAGACCTTGGCAGCTCCATGGCTGCCCGCTCCTCCATCCCTCATCCCTGCGCGGGCAGCCGGCAGCTTTCCAAGTGCTCTGAAATGTGCTTTTTCCCCCCAGCCCCCCAGACAGCTGATGCCTCTGCGGCCAGATTCCCCCCCTGGAGGGGACCCTGCAGGGCCCTGGCAGCCCCCCAGCCCTGACCTGCCACCCGCCTCCTCCCAGGCAGGGGGAACGGGGCCGTGGGTTTGCCCCCCTCTGGTTTTGAGCTCTGGGGCTCCGTGGAGGAGGTGACAGCCGTTTCCGGGGCAAG
>NW_008795920.1:192135-196522 GCF_000699145.1 Aptenodytes forsteri
TTCGGGGGCTTGTTGGAGGGGTTGCCAGCCGTTCCCGGGACAAGGGAACGGTCACCTGCGCGGCACGTGCTCCCCTCTCCCTTGTACAGCGTGGCCAGGCCAGCGGCCAGCAGCTCCCCGGCCCCATGCCGGGAACACAGGCAGGATCTGGCAGCCCTTCTGGGAAAGCACCGGAGCGGGGAGCACGTGTCCCCTCCCCGCGGCTCGCAGGCCATACTGGAGGGCATCTGCTGCTCTGTGCCTGTGCTGTCCCTGCAGGAGGGGACAGTCTCTCGCTGCCACGGCTTACCCAGCGCTTTGCCAGTGGCAGCTTAAAAAAAAGGAGCCTCAGGTTTGTTTTTGCTCCTGGCAAACAACTCCCCCTGCGAACCCGAGAGGCTGCTGGGACGCAGCCGCCGGCACCCAGCGTCTTCCAGCACGGGGGTGCACGGGCCCCCGCTGCGGCTGCAATGCCCTTTTCAAACAGCGATGGAGCAGGGGTAATTTTTTTGGTGGTTTGGGACTTTTTCTGTTCCTTCTAGGAAACCGTGCAATGTGCCAGCCTGCACCTCCCCTCCCACCACATCCCCCAGCTCCCGGGGCTGCCCCACGGTGACCCGGCAGCAGTGGGTTGGGGCTGCTCCTGCAGGTTTCACCCCTTCCCGGGGAATTTGGAGGATGGAGAGGGGCAAAAAGAGTCCGGGGTGTTTAAAAGCCGCCTGGAAATGCTTCTCCCATCTGCCACCGGTGACCAAGGCGGGACCCCCACCACAGCACACGGCGTGAGCTCCCTCCCTGCCCCGAAGCTGCAGCTCCCAAAGCTCCTGTCCCTTTTTTCGGGGGCTGCTCAGATTTCCCTCCCCGCAGTGACTCCGTCCGTCTTCCCTGCAGATGCCTGTGCCGGGTCCCAGCCCAGCCCCACCATCTCCATCTCCTCGTCCCCTGGGTTTTGGCTGGTGCAGGGTGATGGAGCTTGGGCCGGCCGTGTCCCTGCGGGGCTGCTGGAGGACGCTCCCCATAGATGCTCCCTATCGAGCCGCGTCTCCGCTCGAAGGCTTTTTTGGGGTGAAACCACCCTGGTGCGTGTTTGTGCCCTCCCTCGGGGCCACGCTGCCCGACTGCTTCGGCTGCGGGTTACGGCTGCTCCTTAACCCCACAGCACCTCCTCCGGCTGGGGAAACTGAGGCACGGCACCACCTTCCCCCCTCCGTGCGTGGCCACCCCTCCTCAGTCTGTGGCCATGTCCCACCGCCGTCCCTGAGAAAGGCTGGGCCAGGCAGCTCTGCTATGGGGGTCCCTGGGCGTGGGGGGGGGGGCAGCCCCAAAATATGGGTGCAAACAGGAGCTCGGAAACCCAAGTGGGGTTCGCCCCGGCCCCTTCCCCACAGCAGATGGGGAGCGAGGGACTGGGGCCACGTCCCTGGGGAAAACCTCACGGTGGCAGTGGGGGGCGAGCTCTGGGACTTGGGGGTGCAGTGGAGCCCCGGCATCCTGTCCCTGCAGCGGGGAGCCGGGTTGGAGGGTCAGACCTGCCCGGGCACCACAGGAGCTGCCCAAATTCCCCCGGCTGCGTTAGGGCAAGGAAGAAGGCTGGGAGACCCGCCAGCGGGTGAGCCAGCGCGGCCGTATGCCCACGTGTGCCTTGGATGTGCGCGTGTGCATGTCCCCCGTGTCCCCTGTCCTTCCCGTCCCTCCCGTCCCGCCCCAGCAGCAGAACCAGTGCCGGGAGAGTCAAACCTCTGGGTTTCTGCCTGGCAGGAAATTCCAGGGTTTTTGCAAGATTTTTCATCTGAAACGGAGCCAAGGCTCCAAATCCTCCCGCTTCCAGGGGAGGCAAGCTGGGCCCTCCTTGTGCCGGGGAAATAACACAAGGAAAAAGGATTTATTTTGTTTTTTCCCTTCCAAACCGGAGCAGCAGGGCAGGGGAGGAGGAAGCCTCGTGCGTCCCACGAGCGGCTGCTTTCCCGCTGCTCCGGCCCACACCGGGGCTGACCCGCGGGGAACGGGGCCGCCGTGTGCGGCTTCGGGGCAGGCTGTGCTGCCTGCCGGAGGGGCGGCAGGCAGGCAGGGTGGCCGCAACGGCCTCTGGCCCGACTTGCACTCCCTCCGCTCCCCACGCCAACAATAGCCGCTTTCCGGCACGGCCCCACTCGCTTTCCTGTTTTCCCTCGGCTGGTTTTGGCGCTTGGGGCTCCACCGACCCACGGGGACCCCATCCCGGTGGCACCAAGGGGCTCAGGGACAGGCGATGCTGTGGGGGCACGGCCACCCCGGGGGTGTTTCGCCGCTCGCGGATGCCCGTGAAAAACGGAGCATGGCGGGTTTGCTGCCGCTGGCCCCAGCTTTGCAGCCCCCAGGATGCTGGATGTGTTCATCAGGAGGAGGGAGGAGGGCTGGGGGGGCTCAGCACCCGCCGAGCAGGCAGGTAGCATCAAATGCATCAAAATTCGTGTTTCCCTGAAAAAAATTCAGATGCCCTGCCCTGCGAGCTCAGGCCGTGAGCTGCCAAAGCCTGCTCTTGCCAGACGCCGTCGCGGCCCCTTCCACAGCCCCTGGGGTTGCTGGGGGCACGTGTGCTCCCGTGGCCGGAGCCGGCTGGAGCGGGGACCTGCTGCAGGCCCAGATTTGGAAGGGCTGCTGTGAAGGGGGGGGTGCAGGACAGGACCCTCCGCTTCGGCCCCCGAAACACACATGCACAGGCGAGGCCCGGAGCGAGGCCCAGAGGAAAACAGCCGGGGTTAAGCTCCGGAGGGGGGGATTTTGGCTGGACCCTGCGTCCACCGAGCTGTGCGGGAGAAGGGGAGAGCCCCCGGCCCCGGCGGGGAAACGCGGGCAAGGCACCAGGATAAACGCCTGTGCAGGCAAAAAAACAACACGTGGGACAGCGCCGGCATGATCATGTGTGCGTGTGCACATGAATATGCGTGTGCACATGAATATACGTGTGCATGTGCATGCGCGTGTGCAGGTACGCGTGTGTGTGTGCGTGCGCGAGCCGGCCCTCAGGCAACCGCACGGCTCCACAGCAATGCACCTGGAGAGGCTGCACCTGCGTGTGCGTGTGTACACGTGTGCTGGCTGCACACGCACGCATGTGTGTGTGTGTGTGTGCAAACACCATGTGGGGTGACGCTCTGCCGCCTCCTGCTTCGCCCTCACACACACGTGCATGTGCTTTTGTGCACGCACGGCTGCTGCGCAGCATGTGGCCCCATGCGGCAGCATGTGGCGGGTGCCCGTCCCCAGGGCCCAGGGTGGAAGGGGAGCACGTCCCAGCGCCCTGCGCCGGCGGGAGCCCCCCAGCCAGACGGCACCGGGCGCTCGCTCTCTGCTCCCCGGCAGCCTGAGACCCGACGCCCTCGCCACGCCTGGCTGCAAGCCTCACCCACGGGCCGGCAGCTGGAGGAAGCCACCCCTCACGCGCCGCTGCCTCTTGCCACCCCCGGCCCCTGTTTGAAGGACACCAGCATCACCCCAACACCTCCCAGGTCGGGGCCTTTCGCAGGTGGGACACGGTGTGGGAGGCAGCGCACAGAGAGCATGCAGCGAGCACAGTGTGAGTGTGCAGAGAGGCCAGGAGCGTGCAGGGAGCGAATAGTGAGCGTGGAGCGTGAGGAGTGAGCACGGAGGGAGCATGCAGTGAGTGTGCAGAGAGCGTGCAGTGAGCGTGCAGCCATGCAGCGAGCATGCGGAGTGTGCAGAGAGGCCAGGAGCATGCAGGGAGCGAATAGTGGAGCATGAGCATTTTGAGCACGGAGGGAGTGTGCCATAAGCATGCGTTGGGCGTGCAGTGAGCGTGCAGAGAGCGTGCAGAGTGTGCGCAACAAGCATGGAGGGAGCGTGCACCAGGCGTGCAGCAAACATGCAGAGGTTATGCAAAGGCCACGAGGCAAGCACACAGCGGGCACCAAGCATGCAGTGAGCATGCACCAGACGTGCAGAGGATGCAGTGGCCACGTGTAGAACATGCAGACGACACGACATGCAGCCAACACACAGAGAGCATGCATTGCACATGCAGCGAGCACGCAGCAAACAGGCAGCACACATGCAGTGAGCATGCTGCCAGCAAGCGCGGCTGCGAGCGCTCCAGCACCCCGCGTGACGACGGGGACCCCCACAGGCTGGGCAAGCTCCCGGCTGGCCCTGGGTGTCCCTGCTGGGCCGGGCACCCCTGGGTGGCTCCCCCGGGGCTGTGGGTGCTGGCGCTGCCGCCCTGTCATTACCAGCTTGGTGACCTACATGGCGGCGTGCGCAATTTTGGAGGCATGTGGCTCCTCTGCCAGAGCCGGAGCCGCCCGACGGGTGCCAGCAGCCAGCGCGCCCTGCGGCACCATCCCCGTCCCCCGTGCCCCGTCCCTTGTCCCTCCTCTAACCCTGGGAGCCAAAACCCTGCAAATCCCCCCCC
>NW_008795920.1:203243-205398 GCF_000699145.1 Aptenodytes forsteri
GGCACGGGGGCCCCGGGCGGGGTTGGGGACCGCCGCCGAGAGCCGCCACCTCCACCCAAACAGATTTCGTAACCCTGGAGAGGATGGGGCCCTTTCACCACCCCAGCCGGGCACCCCCGGCGCTGCACCGTCCCATGGTGGAGCGGCTCAGGGGAGCAGGGGGCAGAGGGTTCCCATGTCCCCTTCGGGGTGCTGGGACCGGAGCCACCGGGGTTTGGGGTGGGGGAGGCAGCGGTTCCCATGCCCTTTGCCAGTCTGGGGTGCAGGGAGGGTTTGGGGTGGGGCCTGATCCTGCCAGGTCACAGGTGTCTGGCAGCCCGGTGGGCACAACGTTCACCGGTGCGGGGCTGAGCGGGCTCCAGCCCACTGTCACCTTGCGGGGAGCCAGGAGGTCGCAGCACGGTGGCTCTGGAGCCCGTCCTGCCCCGTGGCTTTTTTTTCCTCCCCCCTCACTGTAGTTCAAGTCTGGGTGGAGATTTGGGGTTGGGTTGGTGCGGGCAGCCCTGGCTCCTCTCATCATCCCCCGCGTGCTGGCCTGGGGCTGCTGGCGTGGAGGCATGACCCCGCAGCACCATCCCCATCAGGAGATGTGGTCAAACCCTTCCTTCTCTCCTCCTTCTCCTCCCATGGCTCTGCCGCGTCCCTCTGGCAGCAGCACCGTGAGCTGGTGTCCTGCACCGGTGGGGTGGGTGAGCAGAGTATGCCAAGACCAGGAGCATGCTGGGCTCTGTACCGGGCGGCCAGTGGCGGCCAATCTGGCGGCTGCCGTCCCACTCCAGTTCTTGGCCCCCACAGGGACAAAACCCCTTCAACCTGGAGTTCGACCAGTCCAACCACCTGGAGCCTGTCTTCAACTTCGAGTGCCCGCCCCGTCCTGGTGAGCTGCGGGTGCTGTGGGTGCCCTCCTGCGGGGCTGCGTCCCAGGGGGGCTCCTCCCATCCTCACCCCTGGGATGTTGGCCCTTTGTGTTACCCTGAAGGCTTTGGGGGGCTTCCCCCTGGCTGGCGATGCTGGGGGAGCGTGGGGCAGATGGGGGTGACTCACGCTGGTGGCTTTGCTCCGGTGCAGACATGCCTTCAAGTCAACCCATCGATATCCCCGACGCCAAGAAAAGGAACAAGAAGAAGAAGCGCTGCAGAGCCACCGACAGCTTCTCCGGCAGGTTCGAAGGTGAGCGGGGCTGCCCAGTGACCCCAGCGGTCCCCCCCCGGCCTGGGGCAGGGCTGGGGCCCTCCTGGCGTCCCCAGGCTTGGGGACAGCCCAGGGAGAAGGGACAGCCATGGTGTCCCACGCTGCGGTGGGGCCGGTGGCTCAGGCGACCTCTCCCCTGCCAGATGTTTACCAGCTGCAGGAGGAGGTGCTGGGAGAAGGGGCCCATGCCAGAGTCCAATCCTGCGTTAACCTCATCACCAACAAGGAGTACGCGGTGAAGGTAAAGCTCTGCCGCTCGGGGCTGCAGACCCGGCTCCCTCCCACCCCCTGCCTCATTTCCCTTTCCGCCCTCTACATCTCGGGCTCTCCCGGCTCCCATGACCATCCAGTGCTGGCACAGGACGATGGTTTCATGGGCTGGAGGGGAAGGAGAGGGGCTGGAGTGCAGCAGGGCCAGGCCGTGTAGGTGGCACACCGTCCTCTGCCACTGCCCAGCTCAGGGACCTTGGTCAACCCCCTTAGCCACGCTCCTCCGGGACCTTGGTCAACCCCCTTAACCATGCTCTCCCTGTAAATTAGGGCAGGCGGGAGATTAAATTAATGCTTGTGACACATCTGGGGTTCGGGGCAAGCAGGGGGTGTGTGGTGCTGGCAGGGTGGCCGGCTCCCACTCACCTCGGGGAGGTCTCCATGCCCCTGCGAGCACGTGGGCGCTGGAGGGGGTCGGGATGAGCCGGCTGCTTTTGGGCTCGAGGATGGTGGTCCTGTGGCCCTGCAGGCTCCCAGCCACGGCATGAGGGGGCTGGGACGGGCCCCATGTCAAAATGCAGCCAAACGCAAGGGGAACTTGGCTTCCCCCATTGCCCCAGGGGGGCCTTTGGGTGCCCCAGTGGGGAAACTGAGGCAGTGGGGAGGGCTGAGTGGCGGAGGGGGGCTCTGTGTGCCCCGAAGGGCTGGGGCCAGTGGGGTCACCCAGCTCTCCCCCCATGAGGCCGTCGGGGGG
>NW_008795920.1:205964-207203 GCF_000699145.1 Aptenodytes forsteri
GCGGGGGGGGGGGGGGGGGGGGGGGGGAGCGGAGCCGTGGCGGCGGTGTTTGCCTTCCCGCTGCGGAAAGCTGCTGAGCAGGGCTGTTTCTAGAGAGGGGCGAGCGAGCCAGGAGGGTCTGCGAGCAATTAGGGAGTGGAGCCGGGCGCCGAAAGTCCCTCTCTCCCCTGGTTACGGGGGGGGGGGGGGGGGGGGGGGGGGGAGCGGAGCCGTGGCGGCGGTGTTTGCCTTCCCGCTGCGGAAAGCTGCTGAGCAGGGCTGTTTCTAGAGAGGGGCGAGCGAGCCAGGAGGGTCTGCGAGCAATTAGGGAGTGGAGCCGGGCGCCGAAAGTCCCTCTCTCCCCTGGAATGCGGCTGGGGGGGCCCCGGCCGTGTGGTTTCAATCACTGGAAACCCAATTTTCCCGTCCCGTGTCCCCTCCCCGGGACCTGTACTGGCTAGGGGTGTGGAGGGCTGCAGACCCTGGCAGGTTTTTGGGGGGGATGCTGGGCTGATGCTGCTGTTCCCACAGGAACGTCCTGGAGCTGATCGAGTTCTTCGAGGAGGAGGAGAGATTTTACCTGGTGTTCGAGAAGATGAGAGGAGGTGAGTGCAGTGCCGGGGCAGGGGGAGCCGGGGCAGCAGGAGCCCCCCCACGAGCCCCCGCTCTGCTTTCGCCCGGCCACAGGCTCCATCCTGACCCACATCCACCGGAGACGCCACTTCAACGAGCTGGAGGCCAGCGTGGTGGTGCAGGATATCGCCAGCGCCCTGCACTTTTTGCACAACAAAGGTGAGCTGGGATGCCCCGGGGTGCCGCCGTGCCCTCCCCGGGGGGATGCTGCTTCCCTGCATCCTCCTGCCCCGGGGGGGAACAGTACCAGCCCTGGGCACGCAGGGTCAGGCCCAGCTGCATCATGAAGCTTTTCGTGGTGCGGAGCCTGTTCCTCCGGTTCGGCCGGGACTCGGGGCCAGCAGCAATTTTTGCCCTTCGCCATGACGCAGGCGGTGATTTGGGGCAGGGAGGGAGGGGTCCCTGTGCCACCCCCAGGCCTTTCACCATGGAGGTCTTGTAGGGGTGGATTTCTGCCCTAATCATCTCTTCTCCCCCCAGGAATCGCGCACAGGGATCTAAAACCAGAAAATATTCTGTGCGAGAGCCCGGACCAGGTGAGCGGGGAGCAGCCGGGGTGGGCACAGGGGGGTGCTGCCGGGGCGGGCGTGCGTCCCCGAGGGGGATGCCCCTGCCGCAGCACAAGGG
>NW_008795920.1:207845-209224 GCF_000699145.1 Aptenodytes forsteri
TTGGGGGGGACACCGTGATTCCCCTGGTTGTGGGTGAGAGGGGGCTGCCCTTCCCCCCCCCCCCCCCCCCTGGCGGTTGGTGCTGGGTTGGTGTGATGCAGACCCTGCAGGGTGGACACCCCAAAAGGTTCCGGGGTGACCCCCATGTTGCAAGGAGCCGTCCCACTCTCCAGGGGGGACACTGAGCCTGCCCCCTCCCCTGCAGAAAGCCCTGCTCCTCTTATCGCCAGCAGCAGGCCCCCCCCGGTGCAGGGTGTTGCCCTGTACCCCGGTGTTTTTGGGGCGCTCATGTGCCAGGGAGGGCAGAGCCTGGCCGATACGGGGTGCACAACAGCAGAGGTGGGGGCCAAAACACTCCGGCCCCCTCGTTCCTCCACATTTACCCTCCTCCTGGGGCAGGGGCTGAATTTCTGAGGTGTCCTGAGTTTTCCCCGTTCTCAGCAATGGGGGCGGAGGGGGTGGCCGCCCCGGTCCCTGCAGGGTTAAAGCCCTGCTTGCAGGGTGGTGGTTGGGGTTGGGATTTTTTTTTTTCCCCTGCGGTGGCATCAGCTGCTGGGGCTGGCGAGGTCTCTCGTTAGGAGGCCTCTCGTTACGGGGTGATTATCTGCTGGCTGCAGCTTTTTTTTCTCCCCTCGTCACGAGGCCCGTGTGGGCTGCGGGTCACGTGCGCTGGAAAGCCCCAGAGTCCCGGGAGCGATAGGGGAATGGGGCCGCTGGCTCTCGCCTCTCCTTGCATCAGGGTTAACTCCTCCGGCACCGGATCCTGCTCCGGCTGTGTCAGGCAGGGGAAACAGGCAGAGCAGGCTCGTCCCCGCCACCTGCCCGCAGTGTTCTGCGGCTGTTCCCAGGCGATGGGATGGACGCTGCCCCGCTGAGCCGGTTGGGTGGCGGCGGCGGCGGCGCTGTGGGGGGGGGGTCCGGCCTCCCCGGTGCTGCCCCGCAGGGGTGCCTGGGAGGGGGTTGCACCCCATTAGGCTTTTTTTTTGGGGGTGGCAGCTCTCAGTTGGGTGACCCCCAGCCAGGCAGGGGTGTTTGCGAAGCAGCCATGTCTGCACCCTCATTTCGGGGGGTGCAGCCCCGTAGCTCCAGCAGGACCCTCCCAGCCCCCCTGGCCGGCACAGCTCTGCCCCATTGGTCCCCCATCCTTTGGGGCTACCCGCCGAGGGGCGGCAGCTCTTCCCTGTGCCGGGGCTCACCCCTGCCTCTGCCCGCAGTGCGGCTCTGCCGAGTACATGGCCCCGGAGGTGGTGGAAGCCTTCAACGAGGAGGCATCCATCTACGACAAGCGCTGTGACCTGTGGAGCCTGGGCGTCATCCTGTACATCATGCTGAGCGGGTACCCCCCCTTTGTGGGCCACTGCGGCTCTGACTGCGGCTGG
>NW_008795920.1:209314-213349 GCF_000699145.1 Aptenodytes forsteri
CGTTTGGCCCCGCCGCCCCCGGCTCCGCCCCTCTTATTTCCCCCCCCCCCCCCCCACCCCAGAACATGCTCTTTGAGAGCATCCAGGAGGGGAAGTACGAGTTTCCTGACAAGGACTGGGCGCACATCTCCTTCGGAGCCAAAGACCTCATTTCCAAGCTGCTGGTGAGAGATGCCAAGAAGCGGCTCAGCGCGGCCCAGGTCCTGGAGCACCCCTGGGTGCAGGGGGTGAGTGCTGCCGCCCCCCTCCCCGCCCTCTGCTCCCAAAAGCTGGGGTGGGGGACACCCCCCTGCAGGGTGCCCGGCTCTGACCGGCTGCGTTTCGTTGCAGTGCGCCCCAGATAACACTCTGCCGACCCCCATCATCCTGCAGAGGTGAGTGTGGGTGGCCCTGGGATGGGGGGGACACATCCCAGCCCCCCAAATCCTGGCTCCTCTCCCCAGCCGGCTGCTGTCTACTCTTGCTGCTTTCTGGGGGCTCTGCGGTGGCTCTCTGGGCAGCGGTTGCAGCACGTGATTTGGGTTCGAGCCATGTTTTTGGTGCCTGACCAGTCTGGCATGGCATGCACGCAAGGGGGGACACCCCGATATTTGACCCCAACCTCCCTCCAGGCCCCCACGTCCCACTCTGAGCCCCTGCCTCCCTCGCAGGAACAGCAGTGCCAAAGAGCTCACCTCCTTCGCCGCCGAGGCCATCGCTGTCAACCGCCAGCTGACACGGCACGACGAGGATGAGGAGGAGGAGGCGGAGGAGGAAGCACGACCCATCATCATCAAAGCTACCTCACGGGCCATGCAGCTCTCCCCCCCCTCCGAGTCCAAGCTGGCCAAGCGGCGGCAGAAGAGCAGCCTGGCCAAGGCGGTGGCCGCCGGGCAGCACCTGGTGGCCCCGCTGGTCCTGGTGGCCGACCAAGCCTGAGCTGTGTCCCTTGGACCTGCTGTACCCCATGTCCCCCCTCCTCCTTCTTTCTTTCTTCCCCCTCACCCCCAAACCCCACCGTTTCTGGTTAGTGACAAGATCAGGACTCGTCCCTGTGGCTGGTTTCCAAGGTTTTGCTGATCTTGTAGGTCTTGGGGGTGGGAGGGTTTAAGATTTTTTTTTTTAAGGTATTAAATCAAGTGTGAGGTTGCTTCACCCAGGGCACACTCAAGGACATCTGACAGACACACGGACTTTTGTTTCCTGACTCTTGGTTTCTCCTCTGACATTTTTTTTCCCCCCTCCCCGACACCAAAGGACTCTTTGTATCCGCGGCTGCTTTGACGATTTCAGCTCATTTCATACTGTGAACAAAAGACCCTCGGTCGCGTTTTCAACAACGGGAGTCGCATTTTAACCTCGTCCCTCCCCTCGGAGCTGCAGGTCTTTCTCCGATGTTGGGGTAGATCCCACAAAACACCCCTCCCGGGGGTCTGGGAGGCACCTCCTGGGCACGGGGAGCCCCTCAGTCCTGTGCTTGGGGGTGTCCCCAGCTGTGCTTTGGGGGGATGCGGTGGGCGTTGTGCAGGGAACCGCTTGGGCCGGGGAGAGACGGTGCCAGCGAGGAAGCAATGCCCTATCCCACCGAGCTGCCCTCTCTCCTCGGCAGCCCGCTTCCAGAATAAGCTATTCACCCCCTTTTTTTCTTTTTCTTTTTTTTTTTTTTTAATTATTGTTGGTTTTAAACTGCTAGCTGTGCTTCTCTACAGGGCACGGAGAAATGTCTTCCTTTCCTCCCATGCTCCGGCCAGCGGCTCCCTGGGGGCAAGGTCAGAGCTGGGGGGATGCACAGGCGTCTGGGGCCGTGCTCTTGTGCCGGGTCGGGTGTTGCACCCCTGTTTTCGGAGGGGCTGCTCGCCAGCGGCTGGGGGGGGGGGGGGGGGGACCCCTGGGGGGGGGGGGGGGGGGGGGGGCTCCAGGGCGGCCGGAGCAGCCAGAAAATAATACCCCTCTGGGAATAGCGGGGCGCCCTATGGAAAGCAAAGGACCCCCCCCTTAGAGCGTTGGGACCTGCTGCAGGGTGGTGCGACCTGACGTGGCTTCGGGCTGGCCCCGAGGCTGCCGTGGCAGGAGGATCTGGGGGCGCGGAGGGTGCCAAGTGCCCCGGGGATGCCGGTGGGTGAGTGGCCGGGCTGGCGGCAGCACCCAGGGGCCACGGCACGGGGGAGCAGCCTGGGGAGGGCTTGGAATGTGGGGCCGGAGGGTTTTGGGGTTGGGGCAGCAGTGCCTGGGCAGTGCAGGGGCTGACGGGCAGCTGGGGAGAGCTGGGCACGCGTGTTCATGTCTGTGCGTCTGTGTTCATGTGCGTGCACGGAGTTGCCCTTTCCTCGGAGCTTGCTTTGGGGAAGGGAGGGAATGCACGCGGGGGAAGGACTTGGGAAGCTGAATCGGGATGAGGCCCTTGGCTGGTTTCTGCCGCGCAGGGCTGGATCCGTCTGGGCGAGCGAGCAGCACCCGTGCTCGGAGCTGGGCTGGCGTCCAGCTCCTCCAAACACCCCCTGCACCAAGCCGGAGCAGGAAACCTCCGCTCCCCGCCGTGGGTCGTGCCACCGAGCTGCACCCGCTGCCGTCCCCGTGTCCCACCGGGAGGGAGGGTGCCCCCTTTGTTAGCAATCTCCTCTCTCTTCCAACTCGATGCTTTGAGCTTTATATTTTGAAAAAGTAGCCTCGGCCCGTGGTGAGCACAGGTGAAGGCTTTGGGAGCTTGCTTTGAGCCGGGGAAGAGACTTCCCCGGGTCTTCAGCTGAAGACAGTCACTGTCTCCGAAAAAAAGAAAAAAGTTCTCCTTTTTATTTTAAGACTGCTGACAGCAATACTATGCAATATATGTTGTTTTTTGTTTCAGGGAGGTGTGTGTGAGTTATCTTGGGAGATGATGATCTCGGGTGTTGATGGAGTTTGGGGCAGGGACTGTCTTTTCTCGCCCTTCCCGGCCCTTCTGCTGAGCGGCGTTGGCGGGTCAGGGAGGGCGGCTCTCCCCCCACCCCACCCCACCCCAAAACAGCCTCGCACTCCCCCCCCCCCCCCCCCCCCCCCCCCCCCCCCCCCCCCCCCCACCCCCCACCTCACCCTGGAGAGGCCTCCTTTAAAGGAAAAAAAAAAAATCCATCTTGATTGTACATTGTTACTTTTTATAGCTTATTTTGTTTTATCAGTTGTAGATAATTCCTTGTTGTCTTATATTAAGAAATACTTGAATGATGTACAGTACGCGATGCCTTGAGCTGGTATTGTGAAAGCTATTGTTAATGCTGCACGCCGCAGCCTTTTTTTTTTTAAAAAAAAAAAAAAATCGTGGGAAGGGGATGGTGGGGGGATGTCTCTGAAATTTTTTTTGGTCCCCCCGTGCTTTTGTTGGCAGTTTCCCCCTTTTCCCCACGCGTAAGACCTATCTCTTTTTTATATATATATATAGACACACTCTTCTGATGGCTGGCACGTGGCCTGGGTGACCCGTGCTGTGTAGGAGCTCGTCCCCGTGGGCGCTTTGCTGATGTGTGGGCATCCTCGGCCGGGGATGCCCACAGCCAGCAGATGCTGCGGGTGTTTGCGTCGAGGGGATGGATGTGCCGGAGAGCATCTGAGCTCTTTGCTGGTTGCTCAGCCCAGGCTTGGCTTCACGTTTCAGCTCGGGGGTTCGGTTTGACCGTGGACCCGGTGCTCCTGGCATGGCACTTGGGGGGGGGGATGGCGAGCTCCCGGCAGCTCTGGTGTACGGCGTGCGTGGCAGGGTCTGTGCGTTTATAGAAGATCCTTAAATGCCTCTAGAGCTGGGGGATCGACTCGGAAACACCTCTAGCCCTGACTCGCGGCAGTGTTGGGGACCCACGGGTGCCTCGGCAGTGCAGGGCTCGGGATAGCACCGGGCCGGCTGGGGAGATGCTTGTGCCGGGGCTGGATATCCCCTCCCCGCTGCCAGCGCCTCTCCCGGGGTGGTTTCCAGACAGATGCTCCCCGACCCGCGGTCCAGCACTGGCTAACCCCTCTCGCCAACGCCCTTCTTCTTCCTCTTTCAAAGCCTTTCCCCCCCATAGAGCATCTGTCTTGGAAACCAAC
>NW_008795920.1:214429-221083 GCF_000699145.1 Aptenodytes forsteri
CGGGGCTGGATATCCCCTCCCCGCTGCCAGCGCCTCTCCCGGGGTGGTTTCCAGACAGATGCTCCCCGACCCGCGGTCCAGCACTGGCTAACCCCTCTCGCCAACGCCCTTCTTCTTCCTCTTTCAAAGCCTTTCCCCCCCATAGAGCATCTGTCTTGGAAACCAACTTCAAAAAAGACTTTTTTTTTTTTTAAGCTGGAAATTTTAAGCGTTTTGGCTTCCTCTCCTTCCCCCCCACCCTTCCCTCAGCCGACTAACTCGACTTAGAACTGGTTAGAAATGTTTACTGTGAAGCTAACTTTTACGCCCTTCTTCTTCCTCTTTCAAAGCCTTTCCCCCCCATAGAGCATCTGTCTTGGAAACCAACTTCAAAAAAGACTTTTTTTTTTTTTAAGCTGGAAATTTTAAGCGTTTTGGCTTCCTCTCCTTCCCCCCCACCCTTCCCTCAGCCGACTAACTCGACTTAGAACTGGTTAGAAATGTTTACTGTGAAGCTAACTTTTTTTATCAAAACAGGAGAAACTTTCTCCACTTTACAATTGATGAAGACTGCCAAAGCTGGTTCGACAAGAGTCACGTTAACGCACTGTTGGTTTGTACAATGGCAGTCTCCACTTGGGGGCTGGCTGGAATATAAAAATGAAAACGGAGGAAAAAAAAAAAAAAACAAACAAAAAAAACCACAAAAAAGGAAAAAAAAAAAACCCACCACAAAAACAAGCACTTTACTGTATGTACCAGGTGAACTGATACAGCTGAATTGAAGTTTTCCTTTATAACAATTGTTGATGCCAGAATTTTGTATTCTGTTTTGTAAGAATTTAATAAAAATGCATTGAGACCTACGTAGTCGGCATGTGGCTGCGGGCAGGCTGGGCAGCACGGGGCCATCGCCGGCTGCCGTGGGGGATTGGGGCAGGCGGCGGGGAAGCGGGTTCCCCCCCCTCCCCTCCCCCAGTGTTCCATCCAAGGGATCTTCCCATGGTCGTCCTCCCCCGTCTCCACCAGCTCCTTCCCAGCCCACTGCTGGTCCCGAGGGGGCTGGGAGGGCGGCCGGGGACCATGCGGGGCTGGAGCTGCAGGGTGGTGGGTTCGGATGCCAGGAATACGGGCTGGCAGCAGCTCAGGTCCTGACTCACTTTTCCCAGCGGGGTGGTGTGATCTGCCGAATCCCCAAATGGGGGTTGGAGGGTCATGGTGCAAACAGAGGCTGCCCACTGCCCTGCCGCCCCTTGGAGACACCCCTGGCCTCTTTTCCACACACCGTTATCTGTCAGGTTGTGGAGGGGGAAACTGAGGCAAGAGGAAAGCGTGTGGTGGGGTGCTGGGGAGGGCTGGGTATATGGGCAGCAGCAGGGACGGGACGCTGGGGATCAGGTGGAGAGAAGGGCTGCAGGAGCCCTGCTGGGCTTTCTTCCGTGGGCAGGGAAGACCTTGCTGAATTTTTTCTTTTTTTTTAAATGTATTTTAATTTTTAAGCTATTTTCTGGCCTGGTATAAATAAGTTTTCCAGCCCTGCTGGGGGATGGAGCTGTGAGCCCTCTGGATGCCATTGCCATGGCTGGTGGGGACACCCCGCCTAGCGCCGCTGTCCCAGCAAACCCCCAAGCTTTCTTCCGTGGGCAGGGAAGACCTTTCTGAATTTTTTCTTTTTTTTTAAATGTATTTTAATTTTTAAGCTATTTTCTGGCCTGGTATAAATAAGTTTTCCAGCCCTGCTGGGGGATGGAGCTGTGAGCCCTCTGGATGCCATTGCCATGGCTGGTGGGGACACCCCGCCTAGCGCCGCTGTCCCAGCAAACCCCCAGTTTTGAGGATGGGGGTGCGAGTTCTGCTGTGGACCCGTAGCTGCTGCTCCTGGCTCTGCACGCTGGCAAGGGCGGCTCTGAGCGGAGAAAGCCCCGCAGCAATTCGCTGCCGAGAAGTCTGTGCTCGCTGCTTGAAAAATGGTGCAGCTGCTTCCTGCAGCATCCGGATCCGGACAGAGCGGCTCCAGGAGTCTCCCCTCCCAGGCTGCTCTGGGATGGCCCGTGGTGGGACCAGAGCTGAGGTCCCCTGGACGCAGCGGACGAGAAGGAGCATGTCCCATCCCGCTGCGCTGTTCCTGCCTCTGTTGAACAAAGCTATTGCTCCCTCCTGTTCCTGGGGGCACCATATCGTGACCCTGGACATTTTATGAGCATTCAGCTCTCGGCTCTCCTTTTCTTTCCCCTTCCCCTTGTGTATCCTGCTCTCCTTTCCCTCTTGCGTGTTGTCTCACCTGTCCTTGGGCGCTCAGCTACCTGCTCCAGAAACCCTTCCTCTCCTGCCCTTTGCTCATGGCCTATCCTGCAGACGACCTACCTTCCCAGATGCTGGGTGGACCCCAGGCAGGTGGTGTCAAAGGGAGCTTTGCTGTGAAGGCTGATTTAGGTTTTAATCTCTGTTACATTTCTTCACATCGTCTCTCTCCCCCCCGCACCCCTGGCTTCACCACCCCTAGAAAGCACCCGGTAGTTGGAAGCCATCTCAGAGCACGTGCGGAGAAGGGCAGCTCCAAAAATAAATCAACGCTGGGTTAAAATAACCTGTGCCGCTCTGGTGCTTGAGCATCGGCCCAAAATAGGCTCTCCCACTGGGATAAGGACGCTATAAATAAGTCTGCGGTGATTTGCACTGGAGAAAAGCCCCGCAGCAGGAGCAGCGGCGATGCCGCCCATGCTGGCCCGGTGGCACCACAAGAGCGAAGGGGCCGCTGGGGGTGGCCTGGGTGACATAGCGGGTCAGTCGGGCTTTGGGTGACATGGTGGCTTGTGTCAGTTCTCCTGTTCTCAGGATTTAATTGAGCCATCAGGGTCACGATCGGATGTGAGCAGCTGCGGTGCTTGGGTGGCCGGTGGGGTCACACCTGGCTTTGGCACAGGACACCGAGGAGGGTGGGCAAGCGGGCAGTAGAAGTGTCTTTAGTATTTTGGGTCTAAGCCTGGCTATACTGGTGACAGGAGACGATCCGGATGGTTAGCCAATGTTTTGATTCACTATCTGCTTGAAAAAAAACCCCTGAAGTGAGGAACACGCATTCCCTCAGCCCCAGACTGGTCTCCTAAACAGTCAGTGAGCCCCAAAACCACATTGGGCATGCGGAGAGGAAGGCGTGAAGGGCTGTTTTGGATCAAAAAAAGGTTCATTTTCCTTTCTGTGCTTTTAAAATGTTTTACGGGACGGGGCAGAGAAGGAAAGAACCACTGTGCATTTTGCAGTGAATCACCACTCCTGTCCAGGCAACCAAAACAAACCAATTCGGGGGGCTTTTTTTTTTTTTGGTAGAATGTGCCATTTTGCTGTCATTTTGTGGCTGGTGTGTAGGTGTGCAGGTTCTCCCCCTGTAGCCATCTCAGGGAGCGACGTGCACCCTGGCAGACCCCAGTGCGTGGGTCTGGCCCTGCCTGCGCTGCCGGCGGGCCGGCTCTTCACCCCCAAGGCCCGCGGGAGGGACCAGCAGAAGCCTTGGTGGCACGGCCATCTCCTCTGCCGGCTGGAAAAGGCCTTGGTCAGTCTTGTGTTTGTGGGCTCAGATGGTGAAAAGCGGCTTTTGGAGAGCCACGGGGTGCAGGTTTGGCTTTCCCACGGGATTTCAGCTCCGGGTGGAATTGCACAGGCCTTGAGAGCTGCGGTCAGTCAGTGGGAGCAGAGCAGCGTCAGGTTTTCCCAAAGCCCGGGACAGCATCTCTGGCTGCGTCCCTCAGAAACTCAGCTGCTGCCTGTGGCCGGAGCGGGTCACGGGCCTCGTGATTCATCTTCTCACCTGGTTGAAGGTTTAAATAGAGGCTTGTTGCTAAAGCATGGGGTTTGGCAAGTCCCACTTTAGCCCTCCTCTGGCTAACACCCAAGATGTCTCTGTCTTTGCCACGCAGTCCTCCTCGGAGCTTCGTTTCATCTTAACGTAACTCCTTTGAGATGAGCTGCTCAGCCAGGTAAGAGCTACCCCTGCATTCCTAGCTTTTGCTTGGAATATGTATTCCAAATGCTTTTTTTTTTTTTTTTTTGCCTCTACAAGGTAAAGAAAGGCCAGGTGTCCTCTGTCGTCAAACTCTGAGCACTCCGGTCCCACCAGTTTCATTCCAGCTGCTCGTAGCTTGCCCTTGTGCAACCGAGACCCTTTATTTCCAGACCTATATTTGGTCAGCCTTCATCTAACACCAACTGAATCACACCAATTCCTCCACCCAGAGTTATTGCTGTGGTTAGGCTTTTTATCATCTTGCGATTACCCCATCTAAAATAGTGCTGCCTTTTGCTGAGTGCCTAATTTGTGAAGAAATCTGTTAGCTATCAGATCCAGAAATAACGGCACCGTGCCATTTTTAGGAGCGTTTGTTCTCAGATTTATTTTTGGGATGTTGAAGTCTCCCATATGGCACTATTCTTTGACGGTATTTCTTTTGTCCGATACACTGCTGATCGCTCCTGTGTTGGTCTGGGGATGCTGCAGCAAACACCTTGCCCCATCCCACAGAGCCAAGGTGACAGTGTCCCACGCAGATTTCTGTGCTATCCGTATTATCCCTTCTTATTTCTGTAGCTGTGCTTCTTTAACGCTGGTCCTGAGCTGAGCCTCTGGCTATTGCCACAATACGAATCATCCTTGTTTATTTCATCACGTGCCGAATAAATAGGATCTAATGAGCCGCGGCAGGGCCGGCACGGTGAGTAAGGCACAGAGAAGGGTGGTGGTGCCGGGGAGATCGGCGTTGGACGGGGAGGGATCGCCGGCGCTGTACCGCTCCGGTGGGCATCGAATCCCCTCCCTGCGTGACGGAGAAGCACGCGTCCTCCCTGGCAGGCACACCAACCCCTCGGAGACACCACTGTTTCTCGAGAACGGCCCAGCCGTGGATTTGTTGGGGTTTGGGAGCGGGGAACTCTACAGTGGAGAGGCTTCAGCCTCCACCACCTCCATCCCCACCAGCATGGGCTGGGCTGGATGTTCATGCACCTCCCGGACAGGGCAGGGGCCTCCTGGTGACCCTCTCGGTAGCACTCCTGGAGCTGAAGGGCTGTGGGACCAACCAGCCGGTGCCCACCTGCCCTGGGACAAGGCTCCAGGCCACCCCTGCCAGAAATCAGAACCGTCCAACCGTCCAGCCACCCAGTTGGGCGCACGCAGCAGTCTTTAGCTCCCTCTAATGTTTATGGCCCGAATGAAGCATCCAAAAGCTGAACAGGACTGAGCAGGGACCGGGCAGGCGTCCAGATATCACGTTTGTGAGTAAAAAGTGTGACACTGAAACGCACGGAAGCAGCTCGGCCAGCAAGGGGGTGCGAGTGTGCGATGCGCTAAGCAAACGGCGCGAAAGACAAAAGGATGCAGTGTTTTTAAAAGAGAATCCGTCTGTATTTAATGCTTGGTTATTATTAATGTAAGGAAGATTTCACAGAAAAAAAACCTGTTCCTCTAAAGGCTTTTACTCATTCCCGCATGCACAGACCAGATGCCAGAAGGGACTACTAGGACGGCCAGCTCTGAACTCCGCATAGCTGTGGCTACAGGAGTTTCCCAAACTCGTCCACGTGAAGTGTAACACAGCTTTAAAAAATGCAGCAGAAAGCTGCTGGCACGTAAGGCAGCAGAAATAGGTATTTGATAACATGATACAAAACCAGGCTGGAAGCTCTCGATCAAAATTAGTGGTGTAACAACACCGCTGCAATGTGCCACGGCAGCGTCTGACCATAGTGGTTACTGGGTGAGATCCTTGAGCTCTACAAGGATCTGGAAGCTTTGAATCAATATAAATAGCATGTCTTCGTGTATTACAGAAACTGTAGTGCAAAGGCACAGAAAACAGAAGGGGCAGATAGGACATCTCCTTGCTGAACCCGCCGAATCAAGGACCACGTTTGCTCCTGAATGCACGTGCGGGCACCTCCAAGAGCCGTCAGGGGACGGATAACAGAGAAAGGGGGAATGTAATTACCCCACGAAGAATAAATCAGTTTAACGGTTCAGTTACTGAGATCACAGCAAGGCAGTGGCACAGCCTCTTAATTAATCTTCTGCTTTTCAGACTGCTCCTGCCCCCCCCCCCCCCCTCCTTTCTCCCCCCACAAAGGCTGTCCCAGCCTTTTAATTAACTTTCTCTTTTTCAGGCGGCCCCTGCCCCCCCCCCCCGCCATTTTCCACCTCACGCTGGCTGGCAAGGAGATGGCCATCGGTGGGGACCTGCTGGCCAGCGCGCCTTTCTGCCAAGCAGATCTCACAGGATCTCGGTGGCAGCGGGGCATGACCAGGTGAGGGATCAGGCCGCTGCGGATCAGCCCGTCCCTGAGGAGAGCTGCGGCTCCCTGGTATGTCCAGGGTAATACCCGCAGTGCTCCTGGTAACGTGGTGCTCCAGGCCCGGTGTCAGCAGTGGCGGCCCTTAACTCCAAGCTAATTATTCTGAGGAATTGCTGGGCACAAAGCAGGGTGTCTTGGGGATGGCGGAGGCTTGGGTCTCTGCTTTAGAGGAAAGGCTGGTTTGTAAGAGCGGTAAGGGAGCGACCCTTGCTCCCTCCACATCCCCCCCCAAAGGCTGGTAGCGGTAAGGGAGCGACCCTTGCTCCCTCCACATCCCCCCTCCCCCCTCCCACCAGGGCTGCCCCCCCCCCCTCTCCCACCAGGGCTGCCCTGCCC
>NW_008795920.1:222675-237799 GCF_000699145.1 Aptenodytes forsteri
ACGAAAGGAGAAAGGAGGGTCGGGTAACTTCACCCCGCGTTTTATCCGCCGTCGGGAGCCGCCGAGCTCGGGGGGACGTGCCGGCTAGCGCGAGGCCCAGCTCCTCGGACGACCCGATGGGATGGAGGGAGCCGGGTAGCACTGGGGTCCAGAGCATGGGTCCCCCCGGTTTGGTCTTTGATATATTGGGAGGCGACTGCCCCTCGGCGTGGTCAGTTGCTGTCGCCTCAGATCTCTCCCAGACCTCGGATCAATGTCGTGTTTCTTCTTACGGTTACCAGCCCAGGTGACGGGGTCCAGCTTTTGGCTGAGAGTGTTTTCCTTGGAGCGTAGTTGCGACTGGGGCAAGCACAGCAGGGAAAAACGCCAAATCCCTGGATCTCACTTATAAGCAATCCTTGCTTTTGTGGGTAGTGGAGGAGAGGAAGAATGGTCTCCAAGACTGCCTGATCTCTGCCAACAGATACAGAGATCGGTGAGAGCATTGGGGATGGAAAGGAAAGAGCGATGATTTGAGAAACCAAATTTCTGCTACAACATTTTCTTTTTGAAATAACCTTTATTGAATCTTTTCTGAAGCCCTATATTTGGGGGGGTAATCCGCCACTGTAAAACAAACCCCATGATTCTGGAAGAGCTGTACTGAGAACGACATCTGGGCATGAGGTAACCAGTCGAGGTTAACACTTAAGGCTGAGCTGCCATTTAAGAGTTTGCAGCTCTGAGCTGCTCGCTCGCTGAGAAGCTGGGAATTGCCTCCACCTGGATAATGCAAAACTGATGTGGCTGATTGACATTCGGCTGCTTTTTGGGGCAGCTCTGGTGACCCCAGTGAATCGATGCTTGCCGCTTTCAACCCACCGCTCCGGGAAGTGCCTCCTGGGCTGCTCGGCTGTGCCAACCGCAAATGCAAGAGCCTTTTGCTCGAAGACGGGACCTGCCTTAACTGGGGTGGGGGAAGGCATGTTGGTGTACTTAGAAGTGGTGCTTGGCAAAAGGAGCCTCGCTCCAAACTCTTTCAAACTATCACTTTTCTCATATGTGCTCACACTCCTGGAAGTTTCCCCTTCAAATTTCCCTTTTTCTCTCGCTTTCCGAATGAAACACACTTGTTCTAGGCTGGTTTGAGTGCTTAGGGTGTCAGTTCTGTTCTTTTATAATTTGAAGCTTAATTAGTATTTGAGTAAGCTTGTTCCTGTTCTGAGAACTAGGCTTGCTAGGTGGGGAGGGGCAATGTTCAGCCCAGAAATAAATGGAAAATAAATGAAGCTTTAAAAAAAATAGCCCCAAAGTGAAATGCTGCTTAATTGCTCTGAAATCCATCTGGTGCTCTGGGTGGTAAAGATAGAATAGAATGTGTCATGCCATGACATCCCACTTAAGGATTATATAGATTTTAGTAAAACTTGCCTGTATGATATTACAGTTGGGATATCCTGATGAATCATGAAGTACCGTGGTTATTTCAGAAACAGAGAGCTTAAAATAAAACCACCCAGACCCCTTCTGTGCTCAGTTCTCCCACAGCAGCCTGACAGCAGAAGATATTTTGCACTGGAATTGAGTCGCAAAGCAACCATGAATTTAACTTGAGAGGCACTGTGTTGCTTCAGCGACCAAGGGCAGATGTTCGTACTTTGATGCTAGGTGTCTGAAATACTTACCTGTTAACTGTGTACTGCTTCTACAGTCTGGTTTTATTGTGTTAATTTTCAGACCGGGCCAGGTATAAAGCGTGGCTGCAGTAGGAGCATATCCTAAATAGGGTTCTTGGACGGCAGCTAGTTGTGCCTTGAGGAGTGGTCTGCAATATCTTACTTGTCATCTTTGATATGGCTGCATGGTGCATTAGAAATTGCCGCCTTTGGCAGCAAACTGGTTAGCACAAATAATCTGAGTCTTGCAGTCCTGCAGTAGCTGGAGGTGATAGTGCAGCTGCTCCCTGGTCAAGCTCCTCCAGGAACGAGCAGAGCAGAGGTGGTGTATTTGTAGGCTGAGGTAGTTAAATGGCATATATGCTGAGTGATCGCAGGTGACATCCTCCATGGGTGGTAGTGGTGGTGGTGCAGGGAGGAGGTTTCTGAGCATGACACAGCTGTAGGTTCAGGTGTGCTTCTAAGAGAGTCTGGCAAGTTCAGCAGCTCGTATAAAGCTGTAGAAGCAGACAATAGATATCTCGCATAGCAACTAAGAGCAAACATACGTTTTGTGTGTGAAAGCTGTGTTTGTAGATAAATGGCGTAAGTGGCTGTGCTGGGTTCGACTGAAGGTGCATCTGTCCAAGCATCTGTCCTGTGAAGCATCTGCAGCCCTGAGAAGGTCAGGCGTTTTCTGCCTTTAGGAGGCTCCAGACCCTGTGGAAGTTGCTTGCCTACCCTTGAGCAAGCTCGATCTCTGAGCCTTGAGCTCGTTCCCTCTTGCTGCTGAAGCAGCCATGAAGAAGATGGAACGGCCTTAAGTTTTTTTTGATGTCAAGGCTGGACCGAGCAAGCTGCCTCGAAGCTTCATGATGCTAACGTGGCCAAGGTCAACACGTTGATTAGGCCCAGCAGTAAGAGGGAAGGGTTTCTTTTTTTGTCTTTTTCCAGATCTGCTTCATCGAGCACAACATCAATGAGATTAGAACCATCTAAACCTCATCAGCCAGGAGCTGCATGGCTGTGATAATTAAGCTTGTTAATTGGCCAGAAAACATGGCCCAAAAGGGAACAGGGCAAGTGTGTGGTGACACCCCCCTGTGTATACTCCAGCCTGGGAGATCTGCAGCTTGGGGACAGTCTGAGTAGGTTTTTGGCTGCTGTTTCCAGGTGTCTCTCTTCTAATCTCATCCTGTCTTTTCTTGGATGCATATTAACTTGTAGTACCTGCAGTGCCATGTGCCGAGGTGTCCCACGGCTCAGCTCCTGGGGTTGCGTGTGAAGGGCTTCTCCTGGGGGTTTTTGAACCTGCCTCCTGCTCATTTCGCCTGGTGTCTCTAGTCCTTGAGCTGGAAGGATGCAGCCAGCAAACGATCATCATTCATTAGCTTCTTGTCACCTACAGTTTCACCAAGCTCCAGCACATCACGCGTTGCTCTGTTCCTGTGCCAGCTCTTCTGGAATAGATATTTTAAGATTTCTCCACAGTGGAGCGGATGGAGGAGGGAGGTGGTATGCAGTGGTGGGATAGTCATGGTTCTTGAGTGGTTTATTTTATTATTGATATTACCGTAGTGCCTAGAAAGGGAGCAGGACTGTTGGGTATACAAATTAAACTAGGTGGCAGGTGGAGTTGCCAAGGTGAACAAGGAAGCAGTGAAAATTGGTGGGTAGGAAGCTATAAGTAGCAGAATGAAAGACATTTTCTTGCAGGCCTTCAAAAGCCTTCAGAGTCAACTTTGGATCCTCGTGAAGACAAATCAAATGATTAACCTCATGGAAGTTCCTGTGACTCTTATTGCTGAAAGTCAGGTTACTTTGATTCTTACATGTGCAGAGGGAATGACGAGAAATCAAGTGTGGCTTTCTTGGTTCTTTTGCTCTGCTTCTGATCACTTCTCTGCATCCTTTCAGCAGTCCACTTTGTTTTGGCCACCATGCTGTTGTTTAAAAATAACCCTCTGTTTGAATTCTTCCTCTGACAAAGGTGGGTCACTACGCTGAGCTTAGGGTACCTGCATTTCCCTTTTGAGAGCTGCACGTTTGCATCGGGCAGCGCTCCTTGGGGTTAGGAGAGAGGCTTGCTGTGCGCTGGTCGCTACGGTGCTTCGGAAAATAGGAGGGGAAAACAAAAGAAAGCCCTATTACTCTGCCAGTTTGGCTCAATAGTTATCTGAAACAAACCCCATCTCTTCCTTTCGCAGACCTGAGCAGTCGGGGAAAACTGTTGAACTGTGTAGGAGAAATGGTGCATGTCCCTGCTTTTTCTGGGGTGTCTTTAGAATAGCTTTAAGTGTTAATTTTGGCAAAAGTAAGAAGACACCATGAAGAGAGAGGGATTTTCTTATGTTGTGTTCCCTTAATGTTTTAAGAGAACTTAAGATCAGAGTCCTGTGTAGCTCTCTGGGCACCTACTGGGATCACTTTAGGGCTCAGCAGTTTAAAAAAAAACAGATTGATTTGTCCCTGAGTGAAATGGAAGCAAAAATTTGAGAGTTTTTTTAATTAATGCCCTTTTTCAAATTGCTTCCAGAGGCTGTCTGCTCACTGAGGATGTAGACTGTGCTGGCTGTGAGAATGAAAATTTTAGAGTGCAGTTAATTTATGTTAATTTTTAGTGGCAAATAATGCCTGCGATTGTCTTGCCCCCATCACTGCTTTTGTAGGAACAAGGATTTTTGTTTTATTTGGCAATTCTAGTATTAGGAACAAGGATATTTTTTTTTTTTTCATTTGGCAATTCTAGTATTGTGAACAAGGTTTTTTATTTGTTCTTGACATTTTTCTGCAGAATTGTTTGATAAAATATGCATGTGTGTACTTTTTTTTTTTTAACCGCTGTGGTTTGCCCCTAACTCTCTTAACCGATCAGAAACAATACAACCCGGCTTGTCAGCCAAACAGTCCGTCATGGCAAACAAGCCTGGCACATCCACGGCACTTCGCTGTATTGTGTCCGTGGAAGGCCTCCTCTGGATGGGAGGGGAGTGAAAAGCGAGAAAATGAAAAAATTTGTTTAAAAGAAAAAAGCTTCTGTATCACTTCCTACTGCAGCAAAACCTAACTGAAATTCCCCTTTAGCGATGGGCTTTCTGTGGGGTCTGAGCACTGGAGGTTTCTGTCTTGTGCCTTCTGTCCTGAACGGTTTTCTGCCTGCAGTTCTTGATGCTTGTCTCTGTCGAAGCGTGCGTCAAACTGTGCTGCAGCGAGAGCCCCTGAATTTTCCAGCTTCTTCCTTTCTACGGTCGGTTGGAGAAGTGGTTGCAGTAATCTCTTCTGCAGCCTGGTCTCCTCTGCTTCCCCACGCTGCTGAGCTGTGACCTTTGTGGCCTGTGCTGTATTTAACTTCAGGGAGCTGCTTGATTGCAGACACCAGGAATGAGGTTGCTTTTCCTGGGAAACACTCGTCTCTGCATTTCCAAACAATGGAAGTTCTCAAGATGGCTTTTCTAAGGCATAAGGCAGGTACAGCAGCTTACATATACACAGGCCTCTCAGCAGGCAGGTCTGTGCCTCCTCCTAAAACAGGAGTTGGTGTTTATCAGTGAGGGAAGTCATCTTGTTTACATGGGAGTGCTGGAATATTATTTTCAGTCTCAAACCTGGTTTGTGGGAATTCTTGCTTCCTATTTCTTTAGGGACAATAACATGCCTCTCGCCGTTAATTACCACGTAAATTCACAGCAGTGTGAAAAGGGTTTGTGTGCACCTAACGGTGCTAGTTTGCTTCAAGTGAGGTTTTCTCTGCCTTCTAGGCTAAGCCCAAAGCAGGTTTTGCGTTGAAGAAGACGGCAGCGTGCCCGGGGGAGGCAGCTCCCATGCTGGGTGCTGCAGGAGGTGCTGGTGTCCGCAGCTCCCGGTGATGCTGCCGGTGCAATTTGCATGTTTTGAGAGCTTGCTCTGCTGTCACCAAGGGTGTCCTCCTGGCGTCTGGGGAGAAGGGAGGAGGATGGGTAGTGAGTAGTGACAAGTTTTCTGTAAGTGTTTTCAGTGTGTGACTGGGGGTAATTGCGTCAAGACTGGGGCTCTGTTCACTGGAATAACTTGAATTCCTTAACTTCGTTGTTTCTTAGCTTCTCAACCTTGTGACTGGTCCATAGGCTCCTACAAGGACTTTGCAAAGCAGCCACGTATATTTTGTTCCGTGATGCACAAAATGTTGTCTTTGGGGAACCATTACTATGTTGTATGCTGGGACAGGGCTCAAAATGAAGTTGCTTGCAACTTTGGTGTTTTTGCAGTAAACGAACAGAAAGCCTGACACTCCCTTCTATTGCAAAACATTTTTGCTTTAACGCTGGGAACAATTTGCTTTCCCTGGGGGTGGCCTTGGGGAATAGCGGCTAGCCTGGGATTTTTTTTTGAAAGTGAATATGATTTAACATAAGGTTTTCTTGCTTGTTTGCTTTTTAACGTTAGGTTTGTGCTGGCTGTGGGCAGCGCAGTCTTCGATGCGATGTTTAATGGTGGAATGGCCACAACTTCTACAGAGATTGAGCTGCCTGATGTGGAGCCTGCTGCCTTCCTAGCTCTGCTGAAGTAAGCTGCTTCTTATGTACAGTATAACTGGAATGAACAGATTTATTGTAGAGAAGGATATTTTCAATGAAAGCAGTGAACCATTTTGTAGAGTGGAGATTGTTAAGTTTCTAAATAAAATGCCTCTTTGTTGATCTGTTCAAGGGCGTTTAAATGCTGGTGTTAAATCCCTCTTTTCCTGGGTAAAAGTCTAGTGTAGCTACTGCACAAGAATATCTGACTTGCTCCGTGTTTTGGTTTAGCAGTAGTTAAATATATGCCCTCCTGCTGATGATCTGCAGTATGGGCAAAACTAAACTGGATAGTTGATAACTTCGTAAATATGTAGTTATATGTAGCTACACCATGCAAATGCAGCAATAGGGAGGTGTTCTGGTTAGCAACTGGAATAAGTGCACGTGCTGGCCCTTGTGGTTAAGTATCAACTCACCTGTTCAGACGTAGTCTCACAAATTCTCGTTCGTGAATTGGTTTGATTTGATTCAAAGGCTATTTGAGAGAAGTGGGGAAAAGTAATCCTCTTAAAGCTCTGTAAGTTACAAATACTTGGAGGTCAATTAGCTTATGGGAAAATGAGCAAGTTATAACAGGTAAGCAAGGGTGTGAAATCAGTGTCAGCCGTTCTGTATGGTATCTCCCCTTCTGCGTGTTTTATTCCCCTTTTGGAGAGCTGGTTTTGAATTTACATTTACAGCATGCGTTGTAAGTCTGCATGCTGGGGGAAGGAGGAGGAAGGGGCTGTAACATCCTATTCACTGATTTCTTTAAGCTCGGCTGGTGCTGTATAACATCCAGCAGCAATCCTGAATGTATGCTGAAAAGTCATTGTCCCATTTCCATAGGATTTCTGTAACCTACTTCCAGGGGTTTCCAGTCCTGTGCTCTTGACATGTTCCCCGCTTGCTTCCTATTGGGAACAATGACTATATATAGCTTTGGCACACTTTTTGCTTTACCTTCAAAAAGTGCTTTGGTCTTGACTGTGCTATCTTAGAAGATTTTAAAATTGATCTTCACTAGAGTGAAAGGCCAGAAATAATAGGGAGCCCCATGCCCCCTCCCCTTTGGCTCGTTTTAAACCAGACACTAGCACATGGGGAATCCCTCTAATTGGCGTATGACTCTCTATCAGCCAGGTAGATCTCTCTGGAGTGCAGAGTTAGTATCTATCTTTGAAACTTAGTGAGGCTAAAATATCGAGTGAATTAGAGGCAAAGTCGTGTTGTTTCCCAGCCAGTGCTGAGATTTCAGCACTTGTATAAACAATACGATCTTGGAAGAGAACCATCATCTGAAAAGACTGGAGTGATGAGTTTAGGTGGATTTCAACGGAAATGTTTATATTTTGTATAGGACAAATTGTGTGTGGATTATCACAGTGCCTCTAAAGCTTGCAGTTATGCTGCAGTAGCTGTGTGCTACAGTGATATCTTAGATGCTTAAATCTAGAATCAAACTGTCGCTTTTAAAATGCTCAGAGCTTAAATATGCCAAAGGAAGTTTGGGTGCTGCGTTCCAGTAGGAAGCTTACCAAGTATGTGGTATAAACCTTCCTAGAGTAAAACCAGTCCCTCCAAACACTGATCTAAAATGGCAGCTGATTCTTACATATGTCTCTGGACTTGGTCCAAGCCATGACCTAATGCTGTAGGATCAGGAGCTTATCAAGGGACAAAGTGCCCATCGTGAATGTTCAGCAGAAGGTCCCTTCTGGACACTAGATTGTGATTGTGGGCTGGTGGCCTTTAATAGGTCTGCTGTAATTGCACGAGAGATCCTTTTTTATTATTACTATTTTCATGGTAACCCAAAGAACATTTTTGATTGTCTGGGATTATAATCTAAATCTTCTTTTAAATTGATACTATGCTTTTTCACAGTTTGAGCCTCTCTTGTTATCCCTCTTAGCGTGCACTGTTTGGACTATTGTTAAAATAAATACTAACATAGTAATTGAAGTAAATAGAACTAGTTGTTTTTAGAGCAACTGTGTTCTTTTAATCTTGTAATAAAAAGGATTACTTAGTGAAAACAGGACTGGTGAAGGGATGTGTGCAAAATACATTCATGAGCCTGTGGCTTGATGCTGTTATTAACAGATGCTCTAGAGCAGCACAAAAGCCTGCTTTCAACAGCAATGAGAGTGCTTCCCTTCCTCTGAATCCCCCTGTTTATGCTTCCCTGAATTGCATCCTGGCCCTCTCTAGCTAGAGGACCAGGAGCTCCACTGCTGCTCTGCAGCAAGTCCCTCCAGGTGGGGATGCTGCCTGCCATCCCCCTAGAAGAGCCCTGCTGCTGTGTGAAGCCTCCAGGAATAGCGGCCATGCGCCGTGTTGCTGTGCCCCATTCAGAGAAATGCCGGAGAAGAAATTGCTGGAGTTTCCAAAATATCCCGTGGAATAGGAACGCTAAGCCCAGTTAACACATTTAATGTTACGCCTCTGTGCTTCGTGCCTTTCAGAGCCTGATTGGCGAATGCTCGACTGGTTAAAGGAAAAACAGTAAACAAAAACGCTGCATGGGATTAGGACTAACATCAAGTGTGTAACTGGTTTTACTGAACTCAGCCTGCCAGTTCCTGTTGTCTCTAATCAGCATGCTTGGGTATGAGGAGGCTCGGTCAGGCTTCCTACGAAGACCTTTGTTTTTCCATGCGGTATGAATGTACTTCCTTGTTTTGGCCTAACAGTGAAGGCTGATGCTTTGCTAGCAGCGTGGCAGTCCTTGTTTTTCATTGCAATTAACTCTTGCTTTATGCTGAAGTTATATTGTGTGCTGTACTTTAACATCTGAATGTTATATGTATAATGAAATTAAACAGTTCGGTATATAAAGTGAAGAGATGAGGGGAAAGTGGGGTATGGATAAAACACCTCACCTGCAGTGGATGTATATGTTTGAGTGCTTCTGGTCACTTTTGAATTAGTATATAAAATGGAGCTTCCCTTCTGAAGTAGGCAGGCAGGATTGAATTTTTGTCTTTGTTTAGTCTAATTGAACAGCCAAAAATGTTAATTTTAAGGGGTGCACTTGGCCAGAGACTGTTCTAGCCTAGCGTAAGTGGGAGGCTAAACAGCTCGCTGGTTGTGGGATGCTAGGCAGTTCAAAGTGCTTCAGCAGATATCCCAGCTATTTCATTCATGAAAAGTTACACTGTAAAGAGCGTGGTTTTTAAAAAAAAAAAAAGAGCTTCTCTTTGTAAACCACAGTCAGTGGAAAGGATGTGAAAACCCTTCCATCTCTCAAGTATAGGAAATGGGGCCAGGATGATGGGCAGAAGCACAAACGTGTTTTTTATGAGTTGCAAGGGTTTTTACCCTGTTACCTTATTGGCTTCACCAGAGCAATGTTTGTTTGCATGCTTTCAGATTCCTTTATTCAGACGAAGTTCAGATTGGACCAGAGACTGTTATGACAACGCTTTACACAGCTAAAAAATATGCAGTTCCAGCCCTTGAAGCTCATTGTGTGGAGTTTCTTAAAAAAAACCTCCGAGCAGACAATGCATTCATGCTGTTAACACAGGTGAGTTTGCAATCGTTTGTGTTAAGTCTTTTGAGCAAGGTCCATCTCAGTAGGAAAACAGAAGTTTTCTGAGCGTTGCGGAGTTGATCATCCAAAATGGAGCAGTTCTGTGTCATTTTGAATTCTTCCTTACAGGAGTCTAGTGCTGATGAGCAAGTTCTTACAAAGAACAATAAAATACAGCAAATGTTGCTGCCATTTCAGATCTGCTTTCTGTTTCGGTGTGGCAGGCGATTCCTTCCAGAGTGTGATCTGGGGAAGAAATTAACAGGGTGGAAAAATTTCATCTGCCAAGAAGAAAAGTGAAATGAGAGGATTTTCGCTTGTTCAGATTCAGGACTGGTGTAATAAGCTTTCTCTGTGCAAAGCTTGCTGCATCTAGCTGGTCAGACGTTCTTTGAAGAACTGTTTTTGCAATAGTTTCCCTGAAACGGGGGTGAAAGACAGAAAATGCAACTTTTTCATGAGTGCTTCGGTTTATTTTCCTAGGAGAGGAGCAAAGTGATCTCTTCCTCAGCCTGTTCCAGCTCACCCTCCCGCTGTACTGAAGGCACGCAAACCTGGAGTTTCAGTGCAGCTGTGTTTCTTGACTCTTTATGAGGCCGTTTGCGCATCCTTGTGCCCCTCTGATCCGATCTGTGAAGGTTGGACTCCTCCATCTTCCATTTGACTCTTCTAAGCAGCGAACTAGAAGACAGTGTTTACAACTTCTGCTTATTTTGGAGAAGATCAGACTTTGCATGCAGGTTGATTAAATTAGCATCACTATCCTTCCCATTTCCTAGCCCCATCTTCTCTTTCTGGTCCCTGCCACCCTCTCTACTGACAGCTGATGACATCAGTGACTTCTGCAGTGCTGTCACCTGTGCGTTGCAGTGTCTGTAGCATTGCCAGGGACACCCTGTTCTGGGTGGTGTAGGAACAAGAAACAAATAGGCATTGTGTGTGCGAGTTTCTTTCCTTTAGGGAATGGCCATACTTTTGGCTAGCTCTGGAGGAATATTTCTGAGCAGCTAGCTCAGGGAAGCTGCCGTGATTTCTGATGTTAAACAAACCTTGCAGAGGAGTTTTCACAGCTGCCCTGACTTGGGAACCAGTGCACTAAGGCGGTCTGGCTCTGAGGGGTTGTCTTGTCTTGCCCAACGTATCTGTCTGCTGGCTTTTTTCCTCCTTGTCAGGAGTACAAGCGTCTTTCAGGCTCTGACTGTAGTTACCGCATCGGTGGCAGTGTCTACACCAGCAGTTTTTGCAGAAATTGAAGCAGTGTTGCTCTAAAGCAGTGTTGGCCTGAGGCAGTCACTGCTGAGCTCTTTGCTTCTTTGCTGCGATGAGGCAGGGATTTTATTTGAGTATAATAGTTGGATCAAGTTCTCAAAGTAGTTCCATGTTACATTGCTGTTGTAGACACTCTGCACTGCTAGGATTCAGCTATTGCTGCAAAATACCGTGTCCCTCTTTACGCATCCCCTTGTTAACTTGGCCCTCTTCCACATGCCATAAACGGGCAAGGCAGCCTCTGAGACATGGGGGGAACCACACTGCACTTCCCTGGGGAAGATTCAGGACTTAAAGATTCTTGCTTGGGTGATGGTAGCCAAATCTGCGCTCCCATCTGATGCATGGTAGGACAATTGTAACTCTTTGGCAGCAGCTCTCCCGTTCTTTGGGTTCAGCAGCTTGCAATCTGAAAGATCAGGAGCTCTTATCCAAGAGCTGAGAAGAGATCTTTCCCGTAGGCTGCAGTTTTGAAGAGGCATCTTACGCTAGCCATCACTTCATGAGGATTAGAGGTGTCAGCTTTTTGGTGGTATTCTTTATGCAGGGATTTTTGCGGCATGCTAAGTCTCTGCAACCTGACTTCGCAGCTTTGGCAAGGTAACATTCAGGTTCATGGTGACTTCCTTACAAGTCACAAAGGTCCTTCTTTGGCAAAAGAGGAAGGTGTCCTAGTTTTTCAGATATCAAAACCAAGATACTGCCTGGCACTCTGTCAGCTGTACTGGGGCAGCTGAAATGCCAGATGGAGACAGGCTTTCCTGGTTCCTTTTGTTTGTGGCTTATCCATTACGAGTAATTATCAGTGGTGATTCATATCTAGTTTATGTTCACTACTGGAGTATATCAAGTCTCTAAAATGTTTGAGGCTGGTGTTTTTGAGAAATGTATCAGTATCTCAATGACTGGCTGCGCGAGGCACCTGACTTAATGGATCTGTTCTCAAAGTGCTCTTGGTTCTGGTCCTTCAATGTGAACATCGGCCTCTGTTTTCTGCTTTTACTGCAACAAATTGACAATTTGTACAGTCAATTACAGACCTGAGATACATCTTGTACAAAACATTTCCCAACAGGCTTAAGATGGTGAACCTAAGATTGTAGAGCCCCAAACCTCCTCTGCGTGTATCATTGCTGAATCCTGCTGGTCCAGCAACTATGTCATAGACAGCGTTTCACGCAACTGCTAATCTCTGGTGGCAAATAGCTCTCCTAATTGATTGTGCCTCATAGTGAACAGTGATCCTCTTTCATGCCAGACGTACATGCATATGTCACTTTGATCAACAAGGAAATAATAGCTTACCTAAAGCCGCTGTGGGGGAGAACTCTGCAAGTGTAATGTAAGTCCTTCACGTGTCAAAAGAGAGCCGCTACAGTAGTAAAGTCTGAGTCAGTCACAGCTCTTGGATGCCAAGAGCGCAAGGCACTGGCAATCCTCCAGCCCCAGGAGCAGGTGACGACTGCTGAAGCTTCCCCGGTCCCTGAGAAAATGGAGAGTTGTTTCAGCTCCCTGCACTTGAGGTCTCAGCGTTGAAGGTTGGCCTTGCTGAGCTCTACAGCCCGTGAGCAAGGGTGAAGCAGAAGATGCTCGATAATGCTAGCCTCTGTGAGTGACTGAATTCCCAGCCCAAAACACAATTTTTAAACCTTACCTGTGGCAGTGAGTTCAAGTCCCAGTGTACTCTTGCGCTAATGTTAGGTGTGATGTTAAGGCGGTTCCTTCCTAAATAGCAAAACCAAAGCTTTGGAAATAAGAGGTCATCTCAGTGACTTTTGCGTGTTCCTACCTCATTTCTGCTTATGCTAGGCACAGGGTTGGTAAGATGTCTTGGTGGTCTAGGGGGATCTGAAGCGGTAGTGAAATTGTTACGAGACTGCACTTAAGTTGGGCAGAGAGATTCTGAGCAACTCTCCAAGCTGTGTGCAGGCTTTGTTTGGAATAGTAACCTACTTCGGGGGGAATTCTTTAAGGTAACTAGATTAGAGTAGCTGTTTCTGGGCAAAACATGCAAATGCACTAAGCAGGCTGCGTACCCCACAGGGTTTTGCACATCTCCCTGGGACACAAGCAGTGTGCCTGCTAAGGCATTTTTGCTAATACGTGAGATCAGCGTGCCTATGTTCTTACAGAATAAGCTGTCTCTGCATATTCCTAGAGCAAGCAGGCCAGGAGTCATTGGGCAAAGCTTTCTTCTAAATATAAAAATGATGCAGTAAAAATTACCCACGCTCAGCTGACATGGTCAGTATGGCGCTAGAAAGCACTACAGCCGCGTTAACCGATGTGATGTTAAAACAAAGACGTGCCTGAAGACATGCACAGCTAAAACAGAACTGATGCCAAATGCAGATTTTTCTAGTGCTTGCCTTGTCATGCTTAACTGCTTGTGAAAGACTGCTGCAGCCCACTGAATTCATGATGCAGTCAGGCATAGTATTGCTAATGAAGATGGGCTCTGGGAGAGAAGGGGGGGTCCTTACTTAGTGTAAACTTTAAAATATCTTTTGTGTTAACGACTGCTTCTTCATTACTAGGCAAGACTTTTTGATGAGCCTCAGCTGGCCAGCCTTTGCCTGGAGAACATAGACAAGAACACATCAGATGCCATCAATGCGGAGGGGTTTACAGACATTGATCTGGGTAAGCTTTTTTCCCTCCTCCCTCTACATGCTTTCATAACAAGCTAGCCTCTAAAGTTATTACAGGTTAATACTTGGCACTTCTCTTTTGTGGCTCTGCTGTTCTGGAGCAATCTGTTGAATAAGTGGCTAGAGACAAGGCATTTGCAAAAGAGCATGCTTGCTTGCAGAAATATCCTGGAATCTGCTTACTTTGGTGCAGCTTGGGTTTTCTGGGCATGATACAAAGCCTGTTTCCTCTGTTGATGTTGGCAGGTTTTGGGTGGGTGTAACTTGCCTTCTTTTGTAGAGTTGGCATTGTTCCCTAGGTCTTCGTCAGGCTTGGGAGTTAAAAAGGTGTTGCGTTTTTGGAAGCAAGAACGGCTATTTTAATTATCGTATGCAGTTTCCAAACTTGCTGGGCACAGTTAATAAACATTAAAATTCAGACTTTAACCTTCTTCTAATGAGATGGACTATAGAGGTAAGGCACGGGTAACCTTCTGGCTTTCATGCTGCTTGCTTCATCCAAATTTGATGTCAAGTAAGTTGCAGTTCGTTCTGCTGCACTTCCATTAACGTGCCAATTAATTGGACACTGTTTGCTGCTCTGGTGAGTTACTTGCTTATGGAATATGCAGATATATCTTACTCAGAGGCTGTGGGCAGCACTTCTGGGAGATGCTGTTTTTTCAGTTGCTTCTTTTTTACTCACCTTGGCTGTACATAGGGTACTTCTGGCTAGGTAAAATGGGGTGATTTGGGTTAGTGCCTAAAGTTGTCACTATCTGTCCTGCCTTGCAGACACCCTGGTTGCGGTGCTGGAGAGGGATACCCTGGGGATCCGGGAGGTTCGTTTGTTTAATGCAGTGGTTCGCTGGTCGGAGGCTGAGTGTCAACGGCAGCAACTTCAGGTGATTCCAGAGAACAAGCGGAAAGTACTGGGCAAAGCGCTTTCTCTTATCCGCTTCCCATTGATGACTATTGAGGAGTTTGCAGCAGGTAACTGAACAAAGGCGTTTCTGGCAACCCTGGTCTTTGCTTTCTCTGAACTACAGAGGATCAAGTACATGAAAATGGATTTTCTCTGTGTATCCTGTAGTAATTTAAATTTGAGATTATCCCCCATTTGCACTGATCTACAAAATCTACTGTGTAAATGCTATTTTCATCCATGATCATTCACTCTTGTTTTAAAGAGTGGTCACACGTGGTGTTCCCCAGGGCTCGGTACTGGGGCCAGTTCTGTTTAATATCTTTATCAACGATCTGGATGAGGGGATTGAGTGCACCCTCAGTAAGTTTGCAGATGACACCAAGTTGGGCGGGAGTGTTGATCTGCTCGAGGGTAGGAAGGCTCTGCAGAGGGACCTGGACAGGCTGGATCGATGGGCCGAGGCCAATTGTATGAGGTTCAACAAGGCCAAGTGCCGGGTCCTGCACTTCGGCCACAACAACCCCATGCAGCGCTACAGGCTTGGGGAAGAGTGGCTGGAAAGCTGCCTTTTGGAAAAGGACCTGGGGGTG
>NW_008795920.1:238225-249236 GCF_000699145.1 Aptenodytes forsteri
ATTGGAAGAGGCTGCCCAGGGAAGTGGTTGAGTCACCATCCCTGGAGGTATTTAAAAGACGTGTAGTGCTTAGGGACATGGTTTAGTGGTGGACTTGGCAGAGCTAGGTTAACAGTTGGACTTGATGATCTTAAAGGTCTTTTCCAACCTAAACAGTTCTATGATTCTAAAGACTACAGTGCTCCATCAGGTAGGAGCAAGTCGGATCATAGCTGGCTGTACTCAGCATGTTTAGATGGTTACTTTCTCATTCAGCTGAGAGCAAAGATCCAAACAGGGGTTCACATGCTTTCCTTTCTAACCATTCCAAGTGTTTAAACTACACAAAGCTAATGGAGTTGCATATAGTTGTTGATTGTAGCCTGCTCCCAAGGAGAAATGAGGATGTTTCTCCCCATCCTCTATTTGCTACTGCCCGTAATCCAGTGGTGGTGTTAGCCGTGTCCTGCTGATGCTGTTCAGAGCAGAGCCCCATAACAGAAAAAACTTTCAAAATGTTCTTTGAGCTGAAGGGTTGGTGTTTGTTTAGTCTGTGTCTCAAAGCATTTTTCAAGTTTACGTTAAAATCTTGATCTACAAAGATGTCTAAATCATTTAACAGTTTTGACTAAAGATTTTTTGTTTTGTTTTCATTGCCTGTTTGTCTTTGACTTCATACTCTGGTGATTCTCCAGGGATTGAAAACTGGCAACCGGCTTAAATAGTTTTCATGCTAAAAGACACCGTGGAGCCATTTTCAAAACTGAAACTTGTTTTAGGCTGCAGTTATGTGTACAAAGAAGCAAAAAGGGTCACTGACACCACTTCCTTTGCAGATCACTTCTCAAGGCAGAGACGGCGTCAGCTTATCGGCAGGTAGTGTACATATTTCAAGATGAAGAGGGATATTAGTAAGAAGTAAATCTGTGGTTAAAACTTGGTACCCGCTTTCCATTTTGCCTGTCACAGCTGCAATGTGGTCTTAGGGACCTGAATCTCTTCAGAAACGGCTTGGTCAGGGAGGCAGAGATCCGTTCATCCAAACTGGGTAACTTTCCTTTGTGTTGGCACCGGGTGAAAACACAGCACGCTCTGTTCCTCGGTGTGCATCATGCCAAACAGCAGCGTTGCAGCAGATCACAGGCTTACGATCCGGCTTGATAGGAGAGAGCATCCTCCTTCTGGATAGCGTTACAGCCATCAGAGCAGTTCATGTATACCAAGCTTTGCATTTTTCTGTAGATCCCGTTTCTTTCAACCCTTCCTTCAGATCTTGTATCATTCTATCTCACTGGGAGGAATGTGTTAATTTTGGCATATTTGGGTTGAAGCCTTTGAGCTGGGAATGTCAGTGCCCCTCCCGATACTGTCTGTCACAACTGCCTGTTCGACTTGGGTCTTTAGTCGTCTTGCTTTGAGAGAAACTCTTTAAGTTTTCTCCATCCACTTTAACCTAAAAGATGAACAAAAGAAACCCCAAACCTGAGAGGCTGCGCTGGTCAGCTGTTCCTTAAACAAGGGGCTGCCTTGGAATTGCTTCCGCTTCGTCCTTTTTCTGAGTGACTCTGATTTCTTTGGTGATCGCAGCAGAGGTAGGAGAGGGAAACCACTCCCCTCTGCCCCCCTCTCCCCAAAGCAAAAAAAAAAAAAAGGGGGGATTTTTACAGGCAGTGGTTTCACCAGTTTGTTGTATAATCTGGTATCAAACGTGGAGTTTTGCATGAAGATGTTTTAACTGGCAAATGTGTCACTCCCTTCCCTTAGAGCAAGTAATTTGAAACATTTGAGAATTGAATTGCAGCAACACGGGATAAGTTTAGACATGATCAATGACGGCTGATTTTTGCTGAGCAAAGTATCCATAAGCTCATTTATCTGTTAACAGTGAACTGCCTTAAATTCTTTCATCTCTACCTATTGCAGCCTTGGACCATGTTACGTCTGCGTAACATCATGTCGAATTTAACCAACTACAAGTCGTTTTGGACCAACAAGTAGCTAGACATTTGCTTCCTACATTAAAGAGCACTTAGTGCTGTTGTTTCTCCAGTACGCAATAGTCTTGGTTCTGTTAAAAGCCTCCTGCAAATAGAGGTGCAGAGCAGCTTTTGACTCTTATGCTAAAAGACTAGTTTTCACCTGGTTCCGCTTTTGAAAGTATTCGAAGTAGTTTCCAAAGCTTGAGTTTAGCATCACTTTGGAAAAAACATCTAGTTACTGGGGAAAAGATGAGAACGTTATTTCAACTTTTGCCAAAATCACTAGAGTTTTTCCCTAGGTTCTATGATAAAGGTATTTAAAAAAAAAAAAACCACAAAAAAACCCAACAAACCCAAAGCAGGGATTAAATGCCTGAGGGAAGGAGGGAGTCAAAGCACGGCACGAGCTGAACCACCTTTGTCTTGACTGAAAAATACTCCTATACTTTCTAAGTTGATGGTAACCAGGTGATATTCCCTCCCACTACCCCTCATGGGCTTTCATGACGTTCTAACAGTAATGTTATAAAATGCCGGTGTAGGTGTATGAAAATCCCTGTCTCTTACCAGTATTACCATCTCCTGAGGGAGTGGGGGAAGGATTAGCTGCATGTTTTAGGTTTTTAAACCAGTCCTGTTAGCCAAATGCATTTCGGCTCTGTGGAGCTGTGCGCTTAATCGCCGTTTCGTGTACGTGCTCCGTACAGAGGCTCTGCCGTCCATGACTGGTGTGCAAATAAAAAGGCAGGCGGCAGGCGTGCTTAATCGCCGTTTCGTGTACGTGCTCTGCCGTCCATGACTGGTGTGCAAATAAAAGGCAGGCAGCACGTTTCTCTCTGGGGTTTAACTTCCTGGCACACCAGCGAGATCCCATGTGTGATGTGGGTTTGGCCCACTCTTAGCTGCAAGTCAAGTTTGCCTCCCCATGTAAATCCCAAAAGGATCCCTTCTGGTTTCTGAAGGCTGACGGCGTCGCTGCTTTCGTGCTCCTTTGCAGGGCCTGCCCAGTCGGGAATCCTCACGGACCGGGAAGTGGTGAGCCTGTTCCTCCACTTCACAGTGAACCCGAAGCCACGGGTGGAGTTCATCGACAGACCGCGCTGCTGCCTGCGGGGGAAGGAGTGCAGCATCAGCCGTTTCCAGCAGGTGGAGAGCCGCTGGGGGTACAGTGGGACTAGTGACAGGATAAGGTCAGCTTCTCTGCTAATTCTGCTGCTGATAGATTCATGTTTACTGAGCTTTGAGCCTACTCTAGACCTAAACCCGCAAGGTTACGTGCTAGACCCTGACTTCCACCTAGTGCGAACCCTGAAGGGAAAGCGTTTTGCTGGGCGAAAGCATTGCCTGATGCGTTAACCTGCACGTGCAGCTGCAGGCTGCCACTTTGCTTCTGTATTGGCAAAGGTTTCCAGCAAACGTGGCCCTCCAGCACAGGCCTCTTGGGGGATTATTTCTCTCCTTTTCAAGTGGCTTCTTGCAGCTGTACGGGCACGTAGCGGTTGGAGTCACCAGGCAGCTCACGGCTTCCTCCTGTGCCTGGGTATGTCGACTAACCACTGCTCCATCAGGTTGGTTCCCTGCTCTATTATAAGTGTAAATGTGGCTTGTTGAAGCCCCTTAATCTTGCCTATTTGAGGGAGGGATTAGGATAAAATGCTTGCTCTTCTGCTAATATGTAGTTTGTTTAGAGCTAAGCTGGTAGAGAAACAGCAAAGCCCAGTCATGGTGACAGAGACGTGGAGGTGTGGCGTGGCAAATGGTGGTTTGCAAGCCTTGTGTGGCCAAGCGATTAGAGCAAGACAGGAGGTAATCGGAAAGCCTTGGTTATTTCCCGATTTGTCTTTGTCCTGGGTGGAAGGGGGACTCGCATTAATACAGTTCTTTAAAATTTTTAAGCCTTTTCGTCAATGGCTCTCTTGCATATCAATAGTGCCGTCGGTTGGGTCTTCTGGTCCATTCATCCCCTTACAGGAGATCGCAACTGGAAGAGCTGCCAGCTCCAAATACTTACTGCTCTCAGATCTAACGTTCAGAGACCTTTTGGAGCTTGTGTTTGACTTCAAGTTCAACTGCTGGCAGCATCAGGGTCAGTCCTCAGCAAGGCTTGTGTGCAGTTTCAACACTGAGTATTTTATGCTGGTAGCAGAGCAGTGGCTTCTCGCCTGCCGCAGATGTTTGTTCTTGAAACACGCAGGACTGAAAGAGTTGGTGGACGGGTGAAGAAATTATGTTGGCAGTTTGGCGGGCACTGAGGCTTTCTGCTACCTGAGAAGATGGAACTGTAGTGGGGCAGTGGGGTGAATATCCTTCCCCTCGCTGCCTTAGGCAGCAGGGATTCCTGCGTTCAGGAGCTACTGAATCTTATTTTCTACTCTTGGGCAAATCTCGAGTGCAGCTGTATCCAGCAAATACTCAGAAGCACGTTAACAATTCTCCTCCAGTGCTCAGCAGTGAAATACCGAATGACGCTTTAAGTGGTCTTTGCTGTTACCTTGCCGGAAAGACTGCTGCTGCCGTGAGCGTGGGCGCTATTCCATGCTGTGCAGGCCACCCTGCCTTTGCCTGGCTGGCGTTTTTGGATGCTGACATGGTACCGCAACCTCGAAGCGCTTTCTGAGCCTGAACTCTGAAGTTCGGTGATGGGATTGCGCAGCTTTGTATTTGACACGAGCAAACAATTATTGCCGGCCCATTAGGACAGTCAAAGGTGTGAGCTTTCTGTGAAGGATTTCAGTTATTAGCAAGACTTGCATTTAAAACTGTAGTATGCTTGATTAAATCATAGGTATAAAATTAAAGTGAGTGAAGATACTTGTGTATCATCCTTGTCCTAAAACAATACAGGAGTGGTAAGTTGGTCTGACTTTCCTGATCTGTTCCTGCAGGTTCTCGGTAAACAAAAGGATATTTGTAGTTGGGTTTGGATTATACGGATCCATACATGGGCCAACGGATTACCAAGTAAATATACAGGTAAATCTCTCTACTACGTTAAAAATATTTGCTGCTGTAGGGACTAACGCACGCATTTTAGTGAATATGCAACAAAATCTTAAGTTAGAAGGGACTGTATTTGTTTTCTAGATAAGGTGGTTAGCAGATGCAGTGAGGGCCAGATGGGGCGCTGGGGATAAGAGGGATTATTGCTCTCGATTTTTATGCAACCTCCCGTTGCATGCGTCACTGCAATATCTCCCCAAGTCCGCTTGCAGCCTTTGAAAATACGTCTCGGAGAGTTGTGACGCGGTTTGAGAAGAAGCTGTGCATGTTTTCCCGCACCGAGCAGGCCAGGCCAGTTCTGCCCTGTGGGTGCTGCAGCAACAGCTGGGTGCTGCAGTAGTACTTGGACCGTCTTTTGCTCCGCACAAATGCAGTGGAGCAGCCACGATTCAACAAGGGAAGAGAAGAAAGCGATTGCTGTGCCTGTGCAGTGCCGATGTGCGGCCTCACGTCATCAGTGTCCCGTTTGAGATGACGAGTCGGACTGAGGGAGACTCAGTTGTCTGAAGTCCATTGTGATCTTGTTCAAAGACTGGGGCGGCTTACGGCAGTCTTGCGCGCCTTGTTCTGGATGCGCGTACGTAACCCCAGTCTGGATCACTTGAGAAGAACTGTCCCCAGGAGAGTTACCCCAGCACAGCACGGCTGATGTGATGAGCACAGTCTGTCAGCGCTTCTTCCTTAATTGTCAGGGTCTCCTTCTAGTGCCCCTGAGCTCTTGGAGGAGAAAGGCAAGTGAAGATCTGAGCGCAGAACGTCGGCCTGCAGTCCTCTGCCAGGCTTCGGGGTAAGGAGGGATTGTCTTGGGCTGTCTGGGACCCGAGCCCACCGTTGTTCGGCGTGATCGCAGCACTGAAGACGGGCATAAGTAATGGGATAGCGCAGTCGCAACGGGGCTGGTCAAACTGTTCAGCCTGGTTCAGGGGACACGCACCTGCACCGGTGCAGGGCAGCGTTCAACTAACTGTGCAGATTAAAAGTTAACGCGTGTCTTTACAGATCATCCACACAGACAGTAACACGGTCCTGGGACAGAACGACACCGGGTTCAGCTGTGACGGATCATCAAACACTTTCCGGGTCATGTTCAAGGAACCTGTTGAGATTTTACCCAACGTCAACTATACGGCATGTGCTACTCTAAAGGTACCGTCCTGGGGCGGCGCGGGTGGGAGAGAGGCTTACAAAGATGGGTGAAAGCAGGCTTCTGTAGTCCCTTCAGTGCAACGTGGTTCTTGCTCTGCATTTTTCAAGGCCTGTAGTATAATCTCGAAGGTCTGCTCTGTAGTCCTTCACCTGGTGGTGCAATGTGTACGTTCACCACCAGCGTTCAGAGTTGGTTTTTAACTTGTCTTGCAAGTGTACGGTAATTAACAGGCTACATTAGTGATGAAGTGGTGGGGGGTTTTTTTGTGTGTGTGTATACAGATAAGCTGTCAGTTCATTTTTTTTTTTTGTGTGTGTATACAGATAAGCTGTCAGTTCTGCGGGCGTGTAATCCAGAGCCTGCCTGCCATGGCTTAAAAAAGTTGATATTTAACTGTTGAGACCTGGTTAAATGTAGTGTCAAGTTCTGATAGAGACGAGAACTTTGCTCAAAACACCTGAGGTGCAAGAACCAGGAAGAAAAGGGAGGTGCTGAGATCTCCGAAACTCATTGTTTCGGGCCAGGCTGTGAGGCCAAACCTCCCAGAGTGTGCCTGGGCAGCAGGTTCCTGCGGGGCTGCGATCCCTGTCTTGATCTGTTCTTGTCTTCTGTGACCATCGCAGGGTCCAGATTCCCACTACGGAACCAAAGGACTGCGCAAAGTGATCCATGAATCGCCAACAACGGGAGCCAAAACCTGCTTTACATTCTGTTACGCGGCTGGGAATAACAACGGCACTTCGGTGGAGGATGGACAAATCCCAGAGATCATCTTCTACACATAGTGCAGCTGCGGAGCTGGCTCTGGACTCTTCTGTTCTCTTCCCCGTGACCTTCTAAACTAAATTTCTGGCTGAGTTTGACCACGCCAATTGGAGCCACACTAGCCAAAGGTCTCAGTAAAATCATTTCAAAGCTCATGTTTTGCCTTGTGCTAGTGATTCTGCTGCTATCCCGTACCAGACTAACTGGTGTACCAGTTTCATTTGTAGGTTGTCTGTGGCTAGTCGTTTTTCACTTTACTGATTAATCCTATCTAACAACATGCATTTTTTTTGACTGTAATGAATGTAGATGCTTTTCCACCAGTCAGAAGCATGGAAACGAGTGGCTCTGGTTGTGGTTATACCTGCTGTGAGGAGATAATCCTGCAAAAAGACACAGTCGAGGGCTGTGTTGGCCCATCCTCTTCTGCTCTAGCTCAGCAGTCGAGGCGAGCCGGTTTGCCGCGCCTGCCCGGCAGCGCCGCTGCAACAGCGGGGCTTGGCCAGCCCGTGCCTGGCGCCTTCCCTCCCGCCAGCCACGGCACGTGCAGCCGCCTTCAAAAAGTTACGGAAAGTGGCCTTTTCCCTGAGGCTTTGCTGTTTGCTACACGGTCTTGAGGGAGACCTCAAAACTAGAGCGCCTCTGGAGAGACTGCGGCGTTTTCATGCTGTTCTCACTAATTTGTGACAATCCTTTACCTTGGGCAGTTGGCGACAGCGAACCGCTCTCCCCTGCGGACGGCCCGCGGCCCTGCGGACTGGGGAAGGGGCGGCGGCTCTGGCCGGGCGGGCTCTTTCCTCCCTTGCCTGCAGGCTGCCGTGCTGGGGCCTGGTGGTGCTTCTTTCAAACTCCGCAGCGCGTTTCAAACGATGGATGATCCTCAGATAACCCCCGTGCAGCCTTCAGCAGCAGGGTACCCGTACTAGGCGTCGCTGTGCTAATCAAATCCTTGGCAGATAGTGCCGGGGTTTGTCAGTTGAAGCGAGCAAGGGAACTTGCCTCCCCTGGACCCCTGTTCCTGTGTGTTGCTGCTGTTTTCATGCACGTTTCAATGCATTTTTCTCTTTGTTTCTGTGCGTTGCTAACCCACCCCAGGCCGCTCCAGAGCGTGCCGCCCTGATGCGAAATAGGAAGAGGCTTGACGTGCAACTGCCTGTTGCAGATGGATGAGGATTTATGAAACAGTTCAGGAGAACAAAGATGTTCTGTTTGCCCGTGTACGTTTGCACAGTCTGCCTGTTTGGACAGGCGCAGGAGGAAGATGCGGTATTTACAACTATCACCTGGCTTTGGGCCGTTGAGCTCAGTAATCCTGAAGACGCCCCCTCCTCGCCCGTTCAGGGCCGGTTGCTTTTCCCCATAAGCAGGTACGACGTGAGCTGAGCAGGGAAGGCGCCGTCCTGCCAGGGAGGAGGCGGGTGGCTTGTACTTGCGGCTGCCTGACCAGCCTCACGGTCGCTGCCCGCTGGTGAAGACTACGAGACTATTTCCTCCTCCTCCTCCTCCTCCGCAGAGGAAGCTGTAATTAAAGGACTGCTTGGCAGCGCGGCCAGAGCCTTCCGAAGTCTCTCTGGGACTCGCTGGCAAGGGGTGGTGCCGCCGCCGAGCCGAGGTTCCCCTTTGCAAACCTCCCCCTCCGCTCCAGGCACACGAAGCCATCGTAACTCGCCGGGCAGCGGTTGTCACCTTTATTTAGCTGCTAGAAGTTAAAACCTGGTCGTCCCGCGCTGGTGCGGGGATGGCTCGGTGCCTGCTCGCTCGCTGGGGAAGTGACGTCTCCTCCTCTTGCTCCCTCCGGTCGGGTCTGTGGCTGACCGGGCATCTCCTCGTCAGCCGCGCAGCAGTGATACTGTCGGGAACACCCGGCACCTCCTAACCAGTAGCTATTAGAGATGTCAATAGTGTGTTACGTTCTCTAGGAAGACGTTGTAAGATGTGTATATTGTAAGCCTGCTTCAGGGTAGGATGTTTTTAATATGGCCAGTACTAAAAAAAGGAAAAAAAAAAGAAAAAAAAAAAGGAAAAAAAAAGATGGGTCCATGACTTCGTTACTGAACCTGACTCTGTGCAATGCGAACAGTGTTGTGAGACGGATTAACAGACCGGGCACGCTCCTTCCCGCGAGGGAGGCGGCCCGTCGGGATGTACATAGCTGCGCCCGCTCTCGCCTCCCGCCTCTGCCCCCTCTTCTCAAAGGTTGTGGGAACGTCGCTGCAAGCGCCCGAGAACCGCGTCGGGGCCTGCGCCTTCCCCGGGGGTGGGCCGTCTGCCGTGGATACGGCACCTGGGGGGGTCTGTATATAGGTGGCAATAGTGGAAATAATTGGAATTTGGAAGAAGCGAAGCTGCGCGCGTGGCTGGGGAAAGAGCAGGACTCGAGGGCAGGCCTTGCTCAGCCCAGGTGGGCGCCTCCCTGCTGGCTCTTCCCTGGAAGCATCTGGTTTTACTACTGTTTCGTTACGCGGCTTCTCTTCCCAAATCCACCCTTCCTGCCGTCGCCCCACAAGGTAGGTCTGGTAGCTTTGTCCTGTCGGGGAGGGGAGAGGAGTCAAACTGAACTACACCTGAGCAACCTACGGCTTTTATGCAGTTTGATGCAATTCTGGCTTCTGTAGATAGATGAATGTAGTTCATTGTTGGACATGCCTGTTTCCAAAAGTACGAGACGTTCTGTTGTACCACGTCACCTTCCGAGCAGAGCTGGAACTGTCTCGACTCCAGCGCTATATTGATGAATGTATCCGCTGCTCTCGTTCAGTGTTCACACTCTGCTTTTGGCCAGCTTTGTGATTTGTAAATAGGAAATCAATAAAGACATTCAGGTTGTCTTTACAGAAGTTTCTTTATGATTTGAGGAGAGCTGACGGCCGCCGGCGTGTCAAAGGGAAGGCGGAGGGGGGGGGACCTGTGCCGAGCTGGTTCCCGGCCCTTCTCTCCCAGCCAAGGGTGCGAGGTCCTCGGCCTCGTGGCACAAGCCGGGCTCCCCAGGAGTCCCGAGAGGCAGATCGCTGCTTGGGAAGCCCAAACCCTCTGGGGAACGAGGTTATTACAAGGCGCTGAGCGAGCGTTATCCCCTCTGTGGGTGTGGTAGCTTTAGCCTGTCATTTTATGACTGAATTTCTTTAACCTCGATTGCAGGTTTTTTGACGATTAAACACGCTAAAAGCTGCCCTGGCCTTTGCAGAGGTCAGTCTGGGTCCCTGAGAGCAGGGACCTTGCTGTGAGGGGGGGTGTAAAGGGCTGTTCCCCTGCCCTGTCTGTGCAGGCGCGACTGGAAGGCAGCTCCTGGCGCGGAGGGGCTGTAAGCGGTGGCCGGTGGAGCAGGGACGAGGGATGGATGGGCTCTGCCCGCCCTTCTGCCCCGAGATCAGCAGCTGCGCCCCAACAAAGCACCTTTCAGCAGCTCCCAGGCACGTTGCCCGACACCTTGGTGAGGAGCCGGGGCTCTGCTCTGATCAGCCGCCTGGAGGGAGCAGCGGGGCCCTGTCGGAGCCGCCTGGGGAACAGGATCCCCGGGGCCGGGGGCTGCTGAGGAGGCTGCCCTGGGCTGGGCCGCGGGCACTTTACTGGGGGCACCGGAGTGCCAGGAGCAGGAGGGACCTCAGCCTTGTCCCTCTGCTCTCCCCACCATCGTACGCATCGGCGCTGCGCTCGAGGAGGCACAAGGTCCTGTGGCCATGGCTGGGTCTCGCCTGGCTCGAGCACGATGCCCGTCCTGTCCCTCCCCCCCCCCTAGCAGCGAGGCCCAGTGCTCCCCCAGCTCCCCCACCCCCATCAGGGCTGTGGTCCTTCAGGCCGGAGCCCCTTTTCAGAGCCCTGCTTGCGGAACTGCCCTCCCGCGCCACCCGCTTCCCCGCTCAGTGGCTTTTTACGCACACGTCCGCTGGGAGCCCTGGGGAGGGTCAGGCTGGGCAGGGAGACGCCCGGAGCCATGAGCCTCGCTGCTGCTCCCCTGACCCCCCCTCCTGCTGCTTCACATGAAAAAGAAATGAGGGGACGTATTTTTAGCTCCGTACCATTTCGGAGCAGGAAAGGCCCCTGCGCAGCGCGCGGCCGGGTGCGAGGGACGAGCCAAGTAATCAAGCGCAGAAGAAAGCGTAGGGTTTTGAAGATTTTTTTAATTGTTTTTATTAATTATTAA
>NW_008795920.1:251821-252637 GCF_000699145.1 Aptenodytes forsteri
CCTCCCCCACCAACGGGGGGGGCCCCCCCCCGCCGGCTCCGCAGGTCAAGATCCAGCCACGGCCAGAGGGAGAGGAGCCATCGCGCACGCCGCTCCACCCGGCCCCGGCAGCTCACTTGCGACGCTTGGTGGTTTTCCTCTTCCTTCTCTTGAAGAAACAGCAGCACCTGGGGACGGAGGGGACCCCGTCAGCGCCCGGGCCTGGACACAGACGGGCTCAGCAGCCCCACGGTCAGGGCAGAGGGGGGGGGGGGGGGGGGGGGGTGCCAGAGCCGGGGTCAGGCAGGGGCTCCCGGAGGGGGAATGGCCCCGGATCCGTGCATGCCCCTCTGCGCTGGCTTTGGGGAGGATGCGTGAGCCCCGGGGCCGGGCAGGGCGAGGTGGGAAGGGGCTGGGGGTGGCGGTGGCCCTGCAGGGACAGCCCTTGTGGGGTCCCAGGGAAGAGCGGTAGCTACTCGCTCTAGAGCTGGGCTGTTCCTCCCCAGGGGGGAATGGACAAGGGGACTGGACAAGGCATGGTGGGGCAGATGCCAAAACCCATGTCCGTCCCAGCCCCAGCGAGGGGGAGGCAGCGGGGCTGTGTCCTTACTTTGTATCGTCTGTCACCTCCACCTCGGTGGGGGCTGTGATGGGGGCGTTCGAATGTCCTGCCGTCGGGTCGTCCGTGTTCAGCTCTCCATTGGTGGAGCTCATCACCTGGGGAAAGGCGAGCGTCAGCATGGGGCAGCCCGCGGGGCACGGGCCGGTCCTTAGCCTCATCCCCCGCCCCGCGGCAGCTGCGCCCCGGGGGGGTGCAGCACCGGGAGGTGGCACGGG
>NW_008795920.1:252647-257775 GCF_000699145.1 Aptenodytes forsteri
AGCACCGAGGTCCCCAACGCAGGGCAGCAGGATGGTGCCCTCACCCAGACAGCGGTGCTCGGCCTCGGTGCTGAGCACTCCCAAGCAGCCCCATTGCACAGAGGGGTTTGGTGCCCGCGGCATCTCTGGGAGGATCCCAGCTCCTGGGAACCCCTGGACACCGCGCCGCGTGAGGGGCTTACTGGCAGCCAGCTCCAGCGTGCCTGGGAGACACGGCCCCACAAAGCTGTTTGTTAGGTCCGAGGAGACCTTACCATGGCCGAGCAACTGGACACAGCTCTTGCTCCCCAGCCTCAAGCCCCAACACCACCGGGCCCCGCGGGACTCAGCCCAGCGCCCGCCCCACGGGCTCTGGCCAGCCTCGAGGTGCCCCTGAGCTCCTGCCCGCTCGCCGGGGCAGCGGGGGCCGTGTGCGGTGCCAGGGCCGGGAGGAGATCCACGTCACCAAAGCAAGGACGGGTTTGGCATAGGCAACAGGGACTTGCCTGAAACCTCCCTCCTGCACCCGCTGACCCCAGGCAAAGCCAGGAGCTCCCTGGGGGTGCGCAGGCCAAAGGATTGCCAAGCTGCTCATCCCCAGCGAGGAGGCTCGGCCTTACCCAGACTCATGGAGGAGCTGCCATCCGACAGCCACAGCGCCCAGCCGGCAGGGCTACATCAAGCTACAGGCCCCCGAAACAAGCCGGGAGACCCTTGTGCATCACCAACACCCCCCCTGCAGTGCCGGGCACAGGCGGAGGACGGGGGTGGGGGGTGGTTTGCAGAGCGAGAGCAGGGAGCAGCCGCTGTGGCAGGGAGGGGACGTGGTACGGGAGGAGCTGGGCAGAGCGTGAGCTGGCCCCATGGTCTGCCCCAGCCCTGCGACGGCAGCAGCAGGAGCCGGGCCCAAGCCCGGGACCGAGCACCAGCAGAGATTCACTGCGGAGCACCAGGAACGAGCAGCAGCGGCGGGGACGGAAGCAGAGACAGAGGAAGCAGCACAGGCCCAGCTGGGGGGGGGACACCCACCACGGATGCCCCACCACCCGTGCGGACTGGACCCCACCAGCCTGAGGGGGGGCTGAGCGGCGGAGGACAGAAGGCTGCGAGGGCGGCGAGCACGTGGCCGACGGCGCAAGTGCAGGATCGAGGCGGGGAGACGAGTCCGAGGACTGCCCAGGGAAAGGGAGGAGAAGCAGGGCTCGAAGGCGTCGCTCCAGTCAAATAAGGAGGCACAGGGAAGGCCCCACGTGGGATAAGGCCGCGTTGTCCGGCACCGCTGGGACGAGCGGCGCTGGGGGCAGAGCCCGATGCCCGCCTGGCTGCTCGTGCCGCTGTGTGGCACAGAGCCAGCGCTTCATCCATCTCTAACCACCCCCCGAGTCCCACCGGCAGCACCAAGGGAGCCCGGCAGCCCCCGGGAAGCAGCACCAGCCTTGTCTGCGAGCTGTGAGCACCCACGCGCCACGGGGACAGGGCAGCACAGCCCCATGGCATCTGCGGCCCCGATGCCACCCTGGGGCGGGGGAGCGGGGCTGATCCCCTGGCACGGCCGGCAGACACACGTCGGCTTGCGCCTGGCTGTGTGGGCAGGTCGCATGGCGCAGGTTGGCTCTGCTCCCTCCCGCGCCCGCCCCTGCCCTCGGCGCGTGGTTGCATGTACCTGGACGGACCCCCCGAGCCTGCCGGCTGCCAGGTGAGCTCCCAAAGGCTCCTCGGCAGGCTGCCCACTGGCCTGAGGATCCCACAACTCCGTCCCCTCGGGCGGCTGCTCGCGACAGGCAGGAGGAACAGAATGAAAAGAAACAAAAGAAAAGAGGAAGAATGGGGAAGAGAAGGGAGAGGTGGAGGGAAGGGGCAGGGAGAAGAGTGGCAAAGGGAATCGAGAAAATAAGACATGCAAAAGCAAAAACATGACCGGAGCAGCTCGAGTTTGTGATTGCGGAGGGCACTCGCGCAGCACCATCCCGGCGGCTCCCCAGAGCGGTCCCGGCAGTGACACCGTGAGGCTGCATCCTCCCTGCCACGTACACGCACACACACCCCCCGCAGCAATGGAGCTCGGCTCTTCCCCCGCACTGGGCACATCCTCTCCGGGCAGCTGAGGGCACACTGCCCTGCAGAGCACGGCCAGCCCCACGCAGGGCCGGTGGCTGCGTTTCAGAGCGTGCTGGGACAGCAGTGCCGCTCGCTGCGCGGGGAGATGCAGCCGGGCCAAGGCGACACCACCAGCCACTCTCCTGCGAGCGCAAATGTTCCGAGGCCGACGCGGATCTTTGCGGGGCGACTGCGAGGAAGCGAGCTGTGCTGCTCCTCGAGGGCGCCGGGCTCCTCAGCTTGTCCGACAGCGCGGGAGGACCCTGCTGCCAAACCCTTGCCACTGTGAGCATGGCACAGCCCCTCTGCATCCCCAGGTTGGAAACTGCTCCCACACTGTGGGAGTTTTGTGCTTTGCTTTTCCCACTGCCCTCGAGAAGGGATGTTGAACACGGCATTTCTTGGATGCTGGAGGCAGAGAGCAGATCTTACTGGGAGCAAGGTCCCAGGAACGAGCCAGAGGTGCTTTGAAGAAGTCGCCCTCTCCCTAAGGAAGCGCTGCCCAGCCACCGGCCAGCGAGAGCCAGGGCTGTCCCAGGCTCCCTCTGCTCGGCCCACAGCAGCAAGGGGCACCGCTGGGCTGATACACGGGTGAGGGAGGACAGGGTGCTGCACGCTCGGCTCCAGCCTGTTTGCAGGTGCTCTGCTCCCCGTGGAGTTTCAAGGCAAGAGGACGAGGGTCTGTACGGGCCCGCTGGGGAAACACGTGAGGTTTGCTCTTGATGGCAGCAGTCCCAAAGCCGTGTTTCCTGCTCCAGCGTAGGACAGGCCATGGCACCGGAGAAGGGCCGGGCAGCCCAGCCCCTTTCCCACAGCGACCCAGGCGGGGAGCTGCCTGCACAGCTCTGCTCATCTCCCTGCCCCTGGCTGCTCCCAGCTCGGCCCCACGTGCCCTGCCGGTTCCCAGGGCAAAGCCAGCCCCTCTCTCCGGCACGGGGCCACACGCTGCCAAGCTGCCCCACGAATCCCCCCCGAGGCCCAGGCAGCCCCCTCCTTTGTCCCGTGTCCCCGTCCCATTGATGAAAGTGGCACCACGAACAGAGCAGCAAGTTACTCCCATGGGGATGCGGCACCGGGGACATCGTCCTTAGCGCAAGGTGGCTCAGCCTGTACCATGCCCACACCCGCCGGCCAGCGCTAAACCCTGCAGCTTGCCAGCTGAAGCCCAGGCCTGGCGCTTCCCCACCGTGCTGCAGCCTCCCACGGCTGCTTCCTCCTGCTTCTGCCAGGCCGCCTGGCCCCAGGGACACTGCCCTGGTCCCCCTGCTAGCCACAGACCCAGACCTGCAGGGAGGAAGCCCTCCCACAGGCAGCACTGGGGAAAAAAGGATGCCCCAGTCCCTGCCTCCATCCAGAGGCCCCGCTGGGCTCTGTGAGTCTGTGGAGCAGAAGCCCAAGCTCTGCACGACCGCGGTCCCGTGCCCCGGCAACGCTGCCGCTCACCTGGTGTTTGGTGTGTGGCTGTGCTTTGTCTCTGTTCGGGGGCTGCACCTGCACCTCGCTGTGCATCGTGCCGATGGGGGTGGGCTGGGGACACGACAAGGACAACATCAGCCATGGCACAGCAGCCCTCCCGCCGCCCCGCGCCCCCTGATCCAACCTCTGGCCAAACATGCAAAACACCCCAGAACTGGGGCCTGATCCCAGCCCCTACCCCCACCCCAGCAGCTCCACACTTGGTGTTTGGCTGCAGCGAGCCCACGGAGGGTGTCCATGGCAGAAAGCGGTGCCAACTCGACTGCTAAGTTCCCCTTAGCTCCAGGAGCCTCAAATTTCTGTGTCACAGCTTTAACTCATCGGCACAACAGCCGATGAGATTCCCTTGGAGCTGGCTGCTGGCGTCTGGTAAGGACTGGTGGAGCCGATCTCTCGGACACAGGTGAGCTCGGCAGGGACAACTGACCTGCATCCCCCCTGGCTGCTGCCGCAGACCACGCTGACTCCCCACCACGCTGCCCACCACCCCCCGGGCACCCTGGGGCCCAGCATCCTCTGCCCACCCCTGCTCCCTCGCCACTCACCAGCGGTTTCCCTGCCCAGTCGTATTCATAGTCGAACACATAACCATTCCTCTCGAACAAGTCTGTGAAGAGCTTCCGCAGGTAGTCGTAGTCAGGCTTCTCGAAGAAATCCAGTCGCCGCACGTAGCGCAAGTATGTGGCCATCTCCTCTGTGGGGACAGAGCGGGCTCAGTTGGGGCAGGGGGACAAGATGCCAGGCCAGCGGGCTCTGGGGCCAGGCTGGGGACAAGGACAGGCGATGCAGAGTGCCCTCACCTGGGAAGTTCTCACAGAGCACCTCCACTGGAGTGGCTCTTTTGGTGTCGCCGATCTTCTGATACCTCTCCTTTAGCGTGTCAGCCTGGCAGAAACAAGGAGCAGGTCAGCATGAGGGCCAGGCACATCCCCGGGAGCGGGGAAGGCACTGCGTGCCGTCAGACCACAAACAGTTTCTCGGTCCCCCTTTTCCAGGTAACAGCGAGAGCCCATTCCCAGGGAATCCCCTCACCCAGGGCAGGTCTGGAAGACGAACACTGAGGAGTGCGGTTCCAGGACAGCCACTGTGAGAGCAGCTGGGATGCCCGCAAAGCAGGAGGGACACGGAGGGGGACAGCTACAGCCGCTCAGGACAGCAAAGGTCTAGCACAGAGCTCAGAGCAACAGCCCCTGCATCTGGCAGGGTGCCAACCCTCCAACACCCCGGGGGGCCAAAGCTTTCCCCTCCCCACACCCTGATGCTGCCCATGCCAGGGCAGAGCCAGACCCACGGGGCAGCCGTGACGAAGGACAGCGGGAGCTGGCAGTTACCTTGAGGCCTTGCCAAGGGAGGCTCCCACGGAGGAAGTACATAAACATGTGCCCTAATGCTTCCAGGTCGTCCCTGCGGCTTTGTTCTGCATGGAGGAAAAAAAGAGACACGGGCACGTTCCCACTACAGCCACCTTTCCTGTCCCTGCCAGACCCTGCAGCACCCCAAGCCCCCTGCCAACATCCCAGGCTGAAGAGCAGGAGAGGCAGTTTGTACCCAGCCCCGCCTCCGGCAGGGGGGGGGC
>NW_008795920.1:258115-275325 GCF_000699145.1 Aptenodytes forsteri
CACCATCCCAGGCTGAAGAGCAGGAGAGGCAGTTTGTACCCAGCCCCGCCTCTGGCAGGGGGGAGCTGGCACCCTGCAGTCCCCTTCCCTCTCCCTTTCGGCCAAGAGGCAGGGCTGGCCGCATGGTGCGCACACACCTTTCCCGAGGTGGGTGTTGATGCTCATGTAGCGTGCTGTCCCTGTCAGGCTCTTGTGCTCTCGGTAGGGGATGTGTTTTTTGGTCTCGGGGTCAATATACTCTTTGGCCAGGCCAAAATCGATGATGCTGGCACCCTGCAGTCCCCTTCCCTCTCCCTTTCGGCCAAGAGGCAGGGCTGGCCGCATGGTGCGCACACACCTTTCCCGAGGTGGGTGTTGATGCTCATGTAGCGTGCTGTCCCTGTCAGGCTCTTGTGCTCTCGGTAGGGGATGTGTTTTTTGGTCTCGGGGTCAATATACTCTTTGGCCAGGCCAAAATCGATGATGTGGATGGTGTGCTGCCGCTTGCTGCCCGGCCGCCCCACCAGGAAGTTCTCTGGCTTGACATCTCTGTAGATCAGGCTTTTGGTGTGGACGTACTCCATCCGTGTGATCTGGGGGAGAAGGAGATGTCAGCACCATGGCAGAGACGCACCGTGCGTACTGCACGCATCCCTGCACCCTCCTCCCCTGGGCCCAACTCTGCTCTGATTGCCTCGCCCCCAGCCAGCAACCCTGCTCCCCTCAGCCCGTACGTCACCCTGGGTCGAAAGGACGGGCACAACTGGTCCTCCAGCCCTGGGAGACAAGCTCAGTCCAGCCGCATCTTGGACACACAGCAAGAGACGCTCGGCTGTGCTCAGAGAGGGGTTGCGTGGGGGTGAAGGAGAGCCCTCCTACATCAGGGAGAGGGTGGGGTATGGAGGGAGGCAGTCTGGGATGTGCCAGCAGGCAGTGTCTCCTGCGGCCTGCTGGGTGCTGGCTCACCCCTCCTTCCCCTCCCCTTCCCTGTGGGGTCCCCACACAGCCTGACCGCCATCACGCCGCTCCCCCGGGGCGGTCTGCGGCCAGGCGGGCCAGGGTGAGCCATGCAGAGCTCCGGGCGAGGCGGAGGTGCTGTGCTCACCAGCTGGATCGCGATCATCAGGACGGTCTTGAGCGTGAAGGTCCGATCACACAGATCAAAGAGATCTTCTAGGCTGGGTCCTAGCAGCTCCAACACCATGGCATTGTACTTCCCGCAGGGGCCAAAGTAGTAAACCTGAGGAATTCCTTCTGCAAGAGACAGAGCAGGGGCTGTCAAGGGTTGCAGCAGGGCTGAGCAGCACACAGCCATGCTGTCATGGCCATGCCATTGCTGGAGCCGGGATGGGGGGCTGCAGATGGGGGGATGTCTCTGCACTGCCCTCCCTCCGCACCACAGCCAGCCTGGCTCTGCTCTTGGCAGGAGGGCGAAGGAGGCAGCTCCATCTGCATCCCTGACTGCTGCGGGGGAGGTGGGGGGAAAAGAACTAAATAAAAAGGGATCAAAGATTAGACGTGGCTCTGTGTAAAATCAGCCTCTCCCAGCCGAGCAGATGGGCAGGAGTCGCTCATGCCAGGCAGTGAATTTGCAGAGTCGCATTTATAGGAAGCCTCCCTTTCCCAGCCGTGTCGCCTGGGCGGCCGGCTCCCCGCGGCAGCTCAGCCCAGCCCCATACCTGCATTGCCGAGCTGTTTGTAGAACCGATACTCCAGGTGCAGCTGGGGGGCCCGGGATTTTATGGGTTCCTTGGAGGAGAGAAGGAGAACAGTTAAGGCTGTTGTAGGGAGCAGGACGTTAGGGAGGTCTGGGTGTCAGACACCTCCTTCACATGCTGGCAGCAGCTGGACTGAGAGCATTTGGGGTTGAGAAAAACTGGCATAAAATGGAGATGAAGCCTCAGGGGACGATGAGAGCAAACCAGCCCATATGGGAGACAGATCCACCCCCTCCAGAGATCCGGGTGCTGGGGTAGACATTAATGGGAGCAGGTATCAGTGGGGACCACCCTCTCCTGGAGGTCTCCGCTGCTGGCACCGGCTGAGCGCAGCACAAGCCACAGTGAGGTCCTGGAGAAGCAAAGACCCAGCTCTTCTCTCCCCGGGCCCAGATCACCCCACCTGCAATGACGTGTGGTGCTTTGCCTGCCCTCAATTCCTAGCGGTGAGCACAGCTCCCCGCGCAGCCACCCATCCATCACCTATTGCAACCCACTCGGCTCGACCCGCTCTAACAGCCTGGGGAGGGTGAACAATCTCCTTCCCAGGTGGCCTGAACATCACCGCCCTGACCACGGAGGGACTCACCAATTTGATAGCTACGTATTCATTCGTGTAGAGGTTCTTTCCTGCAGGGAGAGACACGAAAAAGGCAATTGAAAGCAAGTGAGCCTTTGCATTAACCCCACTTCACACCTGCCGCAGTCCCCTGAGGGCTCCTGGGCTGCAGAACATCCCAAACAGGTTCGGTGGCTCCCACAGCACATAAACAGGCCTCGAGGCACAAGCAGGAGCAGGAACCCACTGTGGGGAGTTGCAACATGCCTGTTAATTACCCCCAGATGGGGTACGTGGATTCCTCTGGGATGGGCAGGCTGCTGGGGGGCTGGAGCCAAGTCTGCTGGGAGGGGGCAGCGTCCCAGTCCAGGCCTGCAGGGATGTGACTGGCCAAGGCAGAACAAGGCTGGGACGTGCTGTTTCTCCCAGCCACATCCCTGCACGGAGAGGGGTCACCCTGCTCTGGGAGGGCTGTCCACAGAGTTGCGGGAATGCTGCTTTTTGGGCAGCGGGACCACGCAGAGGGTGGCAGGGAGGAAGGACCCCCAAGAGCACTGGGGCAGCTTGAGGCATTGCAGCTGGCAGTGGGTCAAAGATACCGCAGGTAGGTGGAAATGGCACGCGCGCGTGTGTGTGTGCGTGCGCGTGCGCACGTGTGGCGAAACTTCATCCTTTGGTATGCTTCCCACTCACCCGAGGGTGCATGGGAAGCCAGAAGCAGACCCACAGCACGGCCCAGACTGCACGAGGAGGAGCTGAAGGCACTGATGTGCTGCAGGGAGGGCCAGACGACTGCCTCCAAGTGCCCAGGAGAGCTGAAAGGGCAGCCATGCCACCCCAAAACCCTGTAAATGACTTCCTAGAGACCTCAGCACCTTCACAGGAGTTTTCACACCCATTAACTACAGAAAGGTTGAACTAACGGTGTCTGCACATCACCCTGGTCACACCAGAGAGCCAGGAGGGCATGAGGAAGGTGTTACACCTGGGAAGCGTCAGTACAACCTCTGCCCCAGGTCCATAAAAGCAAAGATTAAAGAGGTCTGCAGAAATATCCGAGTGTCCCTTCTGCCAGAGGCCTCCAGGACACCGGGGAGATGGGAGTTAACCGCAGCAGGTCCCCTTCCACGGCACGCAGAGCCAGCAGACACGCGATCCCACTGCCTGGCATGTGCGTATCTGATGGAGCTGCATCTGTCTCCTCGGATTTTCTCCAAGCAATTTGCTCAGGGAACAAGTTCCTCCTGGCATAAGATTTCATCTGCTTCAACTGCTGCTCTCCACCTGAAGCAGCAATAAATCCTCGCTGGGTGACATCAGAGCCAGCTGCTGAGCGCCAGAGTCGGCGGCAGGATTACAGGAAGAGGGATGAATGGGAGATATTAATGGAGCAGCTCCTCCCAGGGACAGGCTCTGCAGCCAAGGAGGGGCTCAATCCTGCTGCCTCGCTAACCCTCTCCCATCCCAGGGGACCTCCGCCAAGCCACTTTGTCTCCTGCCTCTGCAAAACCAAATCCCTTCACAGTGATTAGGAAGTAGGTGATTAGGGAGGGAGAAACATCTAGCTAACACGAGCGTATGCCAGGCCCAGGGTTTCTGGCCCATCGCGAACCGACATTTCCTGGGGAGGAGGTGGGACATCCTCCAGACCCATGCATGGCTCTAGAGAGCTCAAGGAAACCCTCAGTTCATTGGGAACTTGATTGGGGCAGGGAAGAACTGAAATCCGATGGACCCCAGTGCAGCCCCCTCGCCCCCGCCGTGAGCAGTCACCTCCCAGCAACTTAACGGGGAGAGAAGGCAGCAAGCCGGCAGGGAGGAGAAGCGCGTGCAGGCAGCTTATCTTCCACACACCAGGACCTCTGTGTTTTGCAAACAATCACAACGGAGAGCAAAACAGCCCCACGTGCCGGCCGGAGATGCAGGGGCAGGCAGAGCCCAGCCAGGCAGGCATGGCCCTGCCTGTGACAATGGCACAGAGTCCCCACGTGCTCCCTGGCTAAGGTGGGCTCCGGCCTCAGGGCCGTACGGTTCAGTCCAAAAAAATCATTGCTGCCTTCAGGGCAGCAACATGCAACCAGAAAACTCACAGCTGGATTTTTCCCTGAGGTTAGGCTGGGTCCGAAGAGGGGAAAAAAAAAACATGGCAGGATACCTGCCACCTTGCCAGGGGGACACTGCAAAACCGGCCCAGCACAGCAGGGAGAGAGAAGGGAAGGAGGCAGGAGCATCCCCAGCAGGGCTGTGCTTGGAGAGGTCCACCCCTGTCCTTGTTACATGGCATCTGTCCTGTTCCCACCACGCTGGCCCCGCCGTGGCTCGCTGGCACAGAAAGCTACCCACAAAAATGCTCTGGGAGCTGGCAGCCCTCTCCCAGCCCAAGAAACGAGTCCAAATCATTTGATACCCTCATGGTTCATCCCTTCCTGTAACGCTCGGAGGGCTTAGAGAAGATGGGGGAGCAGAGAGAGCACGGACCATTGCTGCTGTCTAACCACCACCATCCTCTTCCCCTTCCCCAGTAAAAAAAGGTGCGAAGAGCAGAACCAGCCTATCGTGAGGGGAAAAAAAAAAGCAACAGGAAAGAAAAAGCGAAAGAGCGAGGAGGCAGGGCTGCAGGGTCTGTCCCCCGGCAGGGCCCGGCCCACGCCAGGGAACTCCCCACTCCAGTTCCTGGAGCAGCTCCCACAGCCGCCCCCATGCCGCCCGCTCTGCCGAGCGCTCACTAACGATGACAACTTTAACACCTAAAATGCGTTGAAGTCCACGGACCGCCCCAGGGGAGGACTGAAGCAGGCAGCACTGCAGGATTCACAGAAGAAAAGGTGCTTTTGAAAGGAAAAAAAAAAAGAGAAGAGCAGCAAGATAGGCGGCAGAAAGCAAATATTTGTGTTTGCAGAGGGCCTTTGCCCAGCTCAGTGTTGGCGGCGCCTCCAAATCCAGCTGCCAGCACCTGCAAGACACTGCGTGTCTGATCGGAGCCGAGCCAAAGCCACCCAGGAGGCAGCCAGACCTGGGGTCTGTATTGCATTTAAAAGCCAGACGTGGCTTTCTTTTAACCCTGTGCTAACACCCAAATCGTCCCCCGCCCAAAGGCGGATTTGGCAGCGGTGGTGTCCAGCACCTGCTCCTGTACATCACAGGGGCCGGAGGAGGAGCCGGGCTCTGCGCCGGGCTCCCAACTGGGTCCCCATCCAAGTGGCTCCCCCTGTGCCAGCCCCTCTGCCTGGCGCTGCCCCTCAGTCGTGGCATGGTGCGGGGCACAGCACCGCGCTGACGGTGCCGGGAGCCTCTGCGCGCTACGGCCCTGCCTGCAGCAGGAGCACGGAGTTGTGCCTGGGCGCTGGGACTGGCAATTTGGCTCCTCCGGTCCCCAGGCGATGCAGTCGAGGAGTGCAGAAGGCAGCTCTGTGCAAAGGCAGCCGGGCACCGGCCCAGCACTGCAAGCACCACAGCCCCAGCGACACAAGCTGCATCAGTCCAAGCAATGACAGTTCCTTGGAGCGCTGGATTTTAATACCATCGGGGGAAAAAAAAAAGTTATTTTAGAGTTTGACCTTCCTCTAGAGGAGGCTCTGCAAGACCAAGAGGAAAAACAAGCGTGAGCCATTAGGAAGGGAGGCAAGAAGAGCAGTTAGCAGGCAGCACGTGGGCTCTTCTCTCCCACAGCCTACTCCAAAGACACCCGCGAGCGGCCTCTGGCACATGGTGGGTCCGTGGCTCCGACCAGCCAGGCACCTTTTAGACCTGGCACATGGTGGGTCTGTGGCTCCGACCAGCCAGGCACCTTTTAGAGGTGGCTGAACCCTTCGCTATACGTGCACGTGTACGGAGGTCTCTGCGGAGCCGAAGACAGAAGGGCGTCACGTGCAGTGTGCTGACCCCAGCCCGCATTTTCTGAAGGTACCTTTTGTGGCCCCTGAGAAGTAACCCCCCCCACGAGTAGCCGGGAGGCCGCAGGCCAGGGGTGCGAGCCACAGTTCAAGAGAGCTTGGGAACGTCCCCAGCACTCGCACGTGACCATTCAGCTAGGACATGGCCTCAGCCCAGCTGTAGTAGTGACCTGCTGCTGGCTCATACACCGCACAAGGACCCACCCCCCTCGTTTTCTTCCTTCCAAAATGCTGGTTTTACTTTTTAAAAATAAGTTAATTTCCAGCTTTTAACTTCGAAGGAAAACAGCCGCTGTGTTTCCAATCTGCCATTAGAAATGAATGCACCAGGCTGGGAGAGAGGGGTGAGCACAGGAAAGCTGCAAAAAGCACATTTGCAGAAGTTTATTGCAAGAACAGAAGCAGCAGCCTCCGCTGGGTCCCCATCCCTCCCCGCACCCCGCGCCCGGGCTGAGGCTGCCCTGGTGCAGCTCCACGGCACAGCCTCGCTGGGGCACCGGCCTTGGGCCAAGCTCAGGAGGGGGCCGTCAGGGAGCCCCCTCCCCAGGCAGCACGGCAGGACAAACAGCAGCTCCTGGCTCCAAAGCGCGGCTCCGAGGCAGCCCAGAACCAGGCAGAGCTTAGGGAAGGGGGCCTGCATACCACCCAGGTGCTTTGGGCTCTTTTTTGACTTTTCTGGTTAATGTCTGGGTTTTCCTCCTCTCCCCCAATCCCAGCCCACCCCAAAGCACCACCGAGGAGCTGCTAAGAGAGGCCCGCACCAACAAACCCTCGCTGCAAGCAGTATGTGCTGGCCTCGCTCCCGGGGGCGCAGGAAGCTGGCAGAGGCAGCGGGCTGCAGGCTCCCGCCGCTCAGCTGTAGCCCGGTGCCAGGCACACGAGCCACCAGCCACGCTCCAGTCACCCCTGCTGCCACCAGCTTCCTCCTGCCTTGTGTTTCAGAGGACAGCATCCAGCCCTGGCATGGAGGCGGGCTGGCTGCAGGCAGCAGATGGGCAGGGGTACTGCCCAGCCAGGGCAGGGGGGAGCTCGGGGGGCTGCAGGCAGCGGGTGCTGCCCAGGGCTGCCTTTGGAAAGCCCCAGGAGGAGCTGGGCTGGCGCTCGTCCACAGCTGCAGGCTGGCAGGGGGAGGAACAAGCACTTTGGATGTGCTGGCCGGAGCACAGTGCCCTGCCCAGCCCAGGGTGAAGCACCAGGATGGGGTGACCGGGAGGTAACAGGACCCACTGCCCACACAACCTAAACCTGCAGCTCGCTAACCCCCACATGGCTCCCCCCAAACCCCATGCGCCAGCGGGCTTGGGGCAGCCGCCCCGCTCCAGCTCCCACCCCAGCTCTCCAGTCGTGCTCATACAGCGAGGAACTGGCCAGCAGCGCCGCCTGACTGGGACGGGCACTGGCACTATGTTTGTGTATTGCCCAGGATGCCAGGGCCAGCACGAACACGGAGGGGCAGGATCCAAGCATGGCTCCTGCAGCCAGGAACTCCTGCCCAAGTCATTCCCCTTCTGGCTTCCCACAAATGCCTTATGCCAAATTTTTTTTTTTAATTTTATTTTTAAACAAATCACTTTTGATTTTGGACACCTCCATACCTGGAAGGACACTTGTCTCAATCTGGGGCAGCTGAGCTGAGGCACCCGGAAGGACAGATCGGCACCTGCCTCTCGGCACGCTGGTGAAATTGGGCAAAGTGTTACCGGTTTCAGGAAGACAACTTCATCTCCCTCCATCCCCCACCGCCGGGAGCTGGAGGAGTCACCTCCTAGCATGTTTTTACAAGATCTCCTGGCTTTTTTTATGAAAGGAAAGAGCCCAAAGAAGATTTGGGAGCTTTTAAACACTGAGCTACACTTTGGCCTCTGCAACCAGCCTGCCTTGAGGACTGAATTCCAGGGGGAAAACTGAGTGTCCAGCAACAGCTGGGGAACATCCCTGCTCATGCCACCACTTCACAGCGGGATCCCTCTGGTCCCTTGCCATTCATCTGCAGCTGGAGGAATCCCTACTTTCTGTGAAGTCCTGAAAACATTCCTGAGCCCTGACGCAGCTCAGAGGCACACCTAAGGAGAGATGCGATTTTAGGGGAAAAGCCACAAAGCTGTGGCTTCCACTGCTGTGATGAGATCTTGTGCTCAGGCCTTTACCATGTTACGGCCAGGCACTACAGAGTGTGACAGGGCAGGAAAACCACATGAAGGGACTAGAAGCTTCTCTTGCTGGTGGCAAGGACAAACTCTCACAGCGAGAATCGACCGCTGCAGAGCCCCAGAGCAAGAGCTCACTGCTTGTCCCTTCAGCCGTGAGCAAACTGAGCCCAACTGCTCCCAGGTCCCTGCAGCGGCTCTGCTCTGAGCAACCCAGACTGCCAGTTTCACAGATGCTCCTCAGATCCGCATGAGACTTGTGTCCACCTTGGTGCTGTCCCCGAAAAGCGAGGGGGAGGCCAAGGCAGGGGGTCACGCCGACTCTCAGCACTGAGCACGCCAGACAAAGCAACAGCCACGGCCCTAGTTGTTTCAGACTCCTGCCTAGGGAGGGATCTTGGAAGATCGCTCACCCAGAAACACGTACCCATTGTGGGACGTTCACTGGCGAGCAGGGAAAAGGAGGTGGAAGGACACAGGTAGACTGTGCACAGCTCAGAGCCCTCCGTCCACCCTCTCCCAGCCAGCCCTGCAGGGAGGCACTGGCAGCAGGAGGTGCAGTGTCCCCAGGGAGTATCCAGATCCACCTGGGTAGCGAGAGGAGCAGCTGGTGCGGCAAAATCCCTAAATACATCTCCTTCCACAATACCTGGGTCTGGAGGAAGGATCAGAGCTCTTCACGACACCGGGAGAGACAGACCCTCTGCTGCTGAACGCAGGAACCGCTTGGCTGGATTTTAAACAGAGCATTTTCCCAAGCTCTGCAATTAAGTGGTGATCCCATCGGGGAGTTCAGGAACAGGACGGTTTAGACTGGCACCAGCCAGTCTGTCACGCTGGGAAGAGCTAACATTAACTCCCCACAGACAGAGGCGGCACAGTGAGGTGGATAAACTCACCCCACCCTCCGTGCGGGTGCCTGAGCCGGGGCTGCCGGCGGCACCTCCTGGCAGCCTCCCACCTCCTGCTCCTTTTGCACGCAAACAGCCTGCCGAGACGACCACATTTGCTGCAGGTTTAGCTCAGAGCTTGGTTTGAAAAGGCACTGCTTAAAATATCACGGAGCAACAAGGCCTACGGCTATCACAGGCTCCCAGCCTGCTCCGGGAACCGGCTCTCTTCCCTCTTCCTAGGCCACAAGCCCTTTCCCAAAGCACTCGCAGCCAAGGCCAACGCTCCGCCTGGCAGACACTCCATCAACATGTCCAACGTGCATTCCTGGAGATATCCAGACTGCGCTGCTGGCACAACAGTCCCTGGTACTGCCAGGCCTCTCCCAGCTGCATGATGCCAACCGAAGAGTTAACAGCTTGCTGAAAGCCTCCTGGGGCATGCCGAGTCCCTGGGGGAGGAGCAACCTCCCCACCCTCAAGAGTTTGCTTGAACCATTTCCTGATAAACTTGATTCAAAATGGAAAGTGACCATGGAAGGTGCTTGGGTTTTATTCAGCCCTTTCTCTCTCCCCTGCATAAAATTTTAGGAGAGTCTCTGAAACAACCAGCTTCAACAACTGGAGAATTTACCCGGGATAAAATACTGACTCTTCCCCAGATGCTTGCGCCAGCAGAGTGAACACCCACAGGCCCCCACTCCACCCGCTCTCCTGAGGCACATGGCGCAGCGGGAAGACAGCACCCTGCGCACAAGTGGGGCAAGATCTGGTGAGCACACAGCGGCATCTCGTGAAACATTACTCACTAAGTGTTCCTGGACTGGGGGACACACCCAGGCCTGCGTGGGCCACGACCACTTCCAACAGACAGGACTGAACTGTAACACTCTCCCTGACAAACCTGAAGAGCGGTAGGTATGGGAAGGAGATGGGAAACAGCTCTGCGATCAGTCCTTCGGGCTGCAATGGGCTTTGAAAGATCAAGCACAGTGTGAAGGGGCTGAGGAAAAGGAAATTCTGCAAAGGAAGCAAGGGCTACCTGCAACGTGCGATGCTTCAACACTGCATGGCCGGTCAACACCCTTGGTGCTGACGGTCACAGGCATGTGCCAGCTCCTCCTGCTGCAGGAGGTGGATGCCAGGGCAATCCCTGCACAAGCAGTTATAGCGAGGACAGAAGATGACCCTTCTCACCTAGACGGAGCTCCCCGAAATTGCCGCATCCAATCTTCTTGCCGACCCGGAAGTTGGGACCCACCATTAAGACTCCCGAGTTGGTTCCAGCACTCCGGCTTCCATGACTGCTCCTTCCTCCACCTGTCTTGGACATCCTTTTACCTTCCTCCAGCTCCCCTTTCCCTCCTCTCTTATCAAAATCCATAAGTTTGTGATACCCCGGCCTCTCCACGGTTACGCTGCTGCCATACAAATCCCAGAGCTGCCGGAAGTTGAGGGGTGAGGAGGAAAGAAGCAGGGCTCTTCTTGGTTAATACACCATCACGGTGAGCGATGGGAGGGCGGGGTGTGGAGAAGGAGGGATAAGTGGCCACCCACGGGTGCTGGGCTACTGAAATGTTAGTGCTTTCCAAGGTCCCGCCGCGATTGTCATCATCGCCTGTTACAGGGAGTTCTTTGGTGGAGAGAACATCCTGCGGAGAGGGTCCTCCCAGCGTGGCTCCTCGGTCTCCCAGCTGCGGAAAGGAGAGGGAGAAAATTAGCACGAGGAAACAAGGAGGCAGAGGACAACAGGGGGTTGCAGGCTCCAGGCTCCTGCCCCCAGCTCCGCAGAGCCCCTCCAACACCTTCCCTGCGTTACAGATAACTCCCACAACAACGAAGGGTGCCGCAACTGAGGGGTGGGTGAAGCTGGGGTATCAGGACCGTTGCAGGGTGCCCCACATCTAAGATGCTGGCATAAATAGATAAATAGAAGTCTGGCCATGGCAGGAGATGAAATGCTTGAAGAGCATCTCCAGGTCAGAGCCAGTGGAGTCACATGGGGAGAACAATGTCCCCATGGGAAAGGGCTGCTGGCAGCAGGGAGACCTTTGGAGGCACCAGCCAAGGCGCTCGGGGCCAGGCTGCCGCTGGTCAGACCCAAGAAACCCCAAGAGCAGAGGACAGACGTAAACCACTGCGTTAGGGGACAAACCACGCCAGGCATGCAATTTCCTACGAAGTGAAAAGAGGATATTCTCCCCAGGCGGCTGCTTGCCAGGAGGGTCCCTGCGGGTCCAGAGGCTGTGGCCAGGTGAGTCAGAGCGCTTCCCCCCAGCACCAGCCTCCGTTGCGGCTGGGCCGGGACCTTTGTGCCAGCAACCCTACGCCAGGACGCGTAGGAGAGGACACTGTTTCTAAGCAGCTGTACGTGTGTGGGGAATGACCACACTCAGGGCTCCCACGACAGCCCACCCAGGCCTGCCACGCTGGGGTGAAACAGACACTGGCAAACAGGAACCCAGGACTTACTAACACCCTGCTTGCCTCCACAGCGAGCTCCTGATTGCCGCCTCTTCCTCCGCTCTCGCAAACCAACCTTGATCTTAATTGCAAAGCTCGGAGCAAGGCACAGTGGCCGACAGGGCTGCTGGCTGCAGCCTGGGCAAAAGCCGCTGTGACACTCGCTGAGAGTAACTGATGGCTGTGAATGCTTGTTTGCTCAATGGTCGTGCGGCACCTTGCTTACCTCATGTGCGCAGCTCCCAGCACTTCCCAGTGAGGCTGAGGGAAAGCCCTATGCTGCCAGGGAGGTAACTAGGGGCTCCCCTTGGCCTCCACAAACAGGCAGGACTCGACTCAGCCCCTCGAACCAGGGAGCTCCTTCCCACGTGCACACCCCTGCTCATTGCAGGGGGGTTGGATTAGATGACCTTTAAAGTTCCCTTCCAACCCAAACTGTTCTATGATTCTACGACATCGGCTCCGCACAAGCCCCCCCGTGCAGCTGACCGTGTTCACACAGGTACAGCCCAACATCAAGGCCAAATTAGCCCCTCGCCCCCTTCCAGAGGGGTGGGATGACCAGTACCATTGACCAGCTCCGTGCTCAAGGAACCAGGTTCCCAAGAGGGAGCCATGCTCTCCCTCCATCCAGGACTCCCACTGGAGCTGCCTGGAGGGAGGTCAGGCTTGGTCCCTCCTCACAGGGACGCCCGTGCAGGAGGCAGCCAGAGCGTGTCAGGAACAGGACAGCCAGGAAGCTAAACACAGGCTGGAAAGCACAGAGGGTCAAGCAGGAGCCGGGGTGCACACTGGGAGGCCACGTGAGTGACAGAGAGACCGACACATGCACGCACGCTCCGCTCTCCCCCCAGCATTCATCATCTCTGGTTTTGCTCCCAGCTCAGCCCTTGCTGTGTTTCGAGCGAGCCCGAGCTGGGAGGCAGCCCCCACCCTTCCCTGCCCGCCCCTGCTCCCCCTCTCACCACCTTCCTCCGCTCCTCTCCGGGCTCCTGTGACGCCCACCGAGAGCCCTTGCTGCCACGGCCTTATTACCTGCGGGTTAAACAAGCAAACCCACACCCCTCCAGTGCTCAGACTCCAGGAAATGAGCACACTGCAAGTCCTGACACTTGGCCAAACCCTGTAAAACTTTTTATTGGCTCTCAATAGCTATTAATAACAAAAAAAGGCTTCTTGTGCTAAAGGGTGCATGGGGGGAAATGGGGGAGGGTCTAAGAGCGACAGAGGGGAAAAAGACACCCAAGCCAGAGCTCAGCATGAGGGAAGGACAGGCCGTGTAAGGGTCCGTGGGCAGGGGAGCTGCTCTGTGGGGCTGCCCTGCTCCCAAGTCCTCGCCTGACACCGAATCCTTGCCAGGGCCCACCACACCCTGTGCACAGCATCCTGGCAAGATGCCGCTGCTCTCCAGGAGGGACCGGAGCTGCAGGCACCGAAGGTGCAGGGTGCTGGCCCAGCTGTTCGGGGCTGCTGCGAGTGCATGACGCCCATCTGTGCAGCCTGCCTGTTCAAGTACGGGGGAACAAAGCTTCACGTGGGATGGGAGCCCCCTCCTTCCCCTGCAGGCTCCATCCTCCAGACCAACACCTCCGGAGCATCCCCAGAGCACAGCAGCCCCAGCACAGAGCAGCCTGGCCCTCCAAGGCCACCCCCAGCAGGCCAACACCTGGGGACCATCCTGCTGCACCCAGCACATCTCAGCCAAGGGAAACTGAGGCACGCAGAGCCTTCCAGCTTCCCCAAAGGCGGGCAGCTGCAGGCCGGCTCCTGCCCTGACGCTCCCTTCCCCTGGCAGCCAGCGGTCTCGGTCCTGTGCCAGCAGGAAGCGGGGTGGGAGCGGCAGCGGAGCAGGGCTTCCCTGCGCTTTGTTCTCCCCCAGCCCCGAGTGCACACGGCCGACACGTGATATCCTGCTCATTCTTTGCTCCCCCGATAATTTCCGCCCCAGGTTCGGCGCATGGCGGTGCCCTCCCGCCCGTCTCACGCTTCTCCCACCTCTGCCGGCCTCGCACAAGGACTCTGGGGAGCTACGTCCCCTGTGACCTCCCGGCTCCTGGAGCAGGCGGTGCGGCACGGCCCTCCTGGGGCATTTCGGGAGCCACCTTGCCCGGATGTGGCTCCTGCCACACACCAGGGAAGGGGAGGCAGCCAGCGATGCGCAGGCCATGCTGCTTCATACCCCGTTTTCGTTTTGAATCAGACCTTTATGTTCAGTCCCGGGGGATTTTAGGCCCAGACTGTTTGCACAGTCAGGCAGCCAACAGCCAGAGCCGAGGGAGCTCCAGCCCCGCGCTTGGGATTATTGTTTTTTAAAGAGTTATGGACCAGTCTCTGCAAGGGAATTTCAGACAATGGAGCGAGACAGAGCCCTAACAGAAGGGAAAAAATAAATACCGCTTCCTGCGAGCACTGGGAGACTGTGCTGTCTTCCCCCGGCCCAGACAAACGCAGGCAGCAGCGTAGCGTGACTCTCCAGCCCTGCCTGCGCAGCAAGCCCCAGCCTCGGGAGCAGCCCTCCTGAAAGAGCACGGCTCCAAACCCCGATTTCAGGCAGCTGGGCCAGGGCAATGACCAGCAAGGCCGTGGCATCGACCCCTGCGCCGGGGCTGTGTGCCAGCCGGCTGCCGCGCTGCAATTCCCCCGTTCCCAAAGCCGGGCGGTCAGAGCAGCAGGAAGTCACTGAACCACGTCTGTGTGAGTCAGGCCAGGGCAAGTGATGCTCCTCCAAACTCTGCCCACCAGCCTCCCCCATGGATGAGCCACGGGGAGCCAAGGGCTGGGAGGAATCTATTTTCGCATCCAAAGAGCGCCAAGGAAAGGCGACGGCTCTCTCTACCTCGGTACAAAAGCAGGACCCACCTCTCTGTGCGGTGTCAGTGACTGGTCAGGTTTTCCACTCTGTGCCATAAAGAGATCTCTGGCCTTTAAAATTGAGAACAACCTAATTAGAAACAGAAACCTTTGGTAAAGTCCCAGGACTCCCACTGCTCTGGAGCGAACAGCCCTGCAAAACCTGTGTTTGTTAAAACAGAGCAGCCTCTGGATGGGCAACAGGGACCCAGACCTGCCCCGTCCTGCCACCCCAGGGTAGCAGCACCATGGGGAAGATGCCCCTGATAAAACCGACAGCACATTGTTGCATTTTGAACGGGAATCCTCACCCAGAAGGTCACATCGAGGCAAGCAGCCTCAGAAAAGCACCTTCTAGGCTGGATTTGTTGGCCTGGTATCAAATCTGATGCAAGACGAGACTAAGAAAACTTCTTTCTCTCATTGGGGGGAAGGGGAGGGAGGGGGATGAATAAGAAAAAAAATAAATTGGCCTGCAGTTTGGTAGAAGAAATTCCAAAGCAAGCTGTGGTCTTAACACAAATAAGTACTGCCCTGCAGCGTTTGCAATGCAATAAAAAAAAAAAATAAATTGGCCTGCAGTTTGGTAGAAGAAATTCCAAAGCAAGCTGTGGTCTTAACACAAATAAGTACTGCCCTGCAGCGTTTGCAATGCAAGTGCTCCAAGCCAGGGAACCTGAAAGCGAAATAAACTGCAGACAAGTGCAAGTGACTTCAGCACCTCCCCAAAACAGAACCACAAAAACACTGAAAGTACCATAAAGGGGGCAAAACCACACTCAAGCGATCATCTGAAACCCGAAGAAGGGGTTCATGTTATTTTTGTTGAAATATTGGGTTCTTTTTATTTGCCATCTGGTTTTGAGCATGCCAGGTCTGCTCCAGTCACGTTTACAAGCTTTTCCCTGCAGTCATGAGGGTAAGAGAAAGGGATTGGGGGTGGGGGGTTGTTTGTTGTTTGGGTTTTTTTTTTAAAAAAAAGAAGAAAAAGCTGTGATTCTAGTGCTAGCCCTTGTCTCCGAGACCCGTGACTTGGACTGAAATATCAAGGCTCGGGAAGTTCCTGGCCACATTTGCAAGTATAAAATGCTGAAAAGTTGTATATTTAAAGATTTCTTTCCTGTATAGTGAAACCGCGTGTCTGCCGAGGAAGGACTTGTACAATACCATCTGGGGCACATTGTTCTAGGCCCTTTATACACACACAGTGTTCCTGCCCGAAAGAGGTTACAATTAAACGGGGCAAGACAAAAGAGGGGAAGAAGAGGAAAAAATAGCGGCCCAGAACAGGGAAGTGATTGGTGAAGGTCAGGGAGCAGGTCCGTGGTGTTTCTCGGAACAGAGGCCAGGTGTCCTGGACCAGCCAGCACCCCCGGGTGGGTGTGATGCTGCTACCGGCCACAGAGGCTCGACTGTACCGAGCCCTGATCTCCACAAGCCTTTGGGATGGTTACTTGAAGTCGGTTTCCCCGCGTACTCTGCGCTTCGCGAGCAAAGGAGAAACACAGCTGCATCCAGATGAAAGAGAAAGGAAAGCTTCTTGGGAGCACAAAAAAGAAAAGCCCTTGACACTACGCAGCTCCAAGTACAGATCACTGCCAATTAAAAGCTAAAAATAATCACAAATACCCTGACGTCCCAAAGGATGACCCATCAGCTGGCTCCCAATACAAAAATCCAGACCCAAAAGCAACTGGTGGCCTTATACAGCTGAAACCAAAACCCAATAAATTTTAAAAGTTTAAGAGGCAGATGAAGTCTTAGCTTACAAGGAGATCACAAGTCTTAAAACAAAGCAAGATCCAACATCTTTAAAGCAAGCTGCAGACAGTCCCAGATGATGTCTACAAAGGTTTGTAGTTAAAAATGTATTCCAGTCTTCAGTGCCGGCAGCCAACCCTGCTCATGACAAAATGGGGAAAAGCTGTGCCACGACACAGAGATTTCCCAAAACAAGGGCTCATGGAAAGCCTCACCAGGCTTCCCACAGGAGACCCCTGTAAAGGTAACGGTCAAGCTGGAGGTGGGAGTGGAGGCACCGGAGGGACGCAGGGCAGTTCCCTCCTCCCGCCGGAGGGCAGGAGAACCAGGGCATCCCTACGCAAGGCACCCCACAAGAGCTCAGCAACGGGCTGCTGGAAGCCTCCAGCTTTTCAGCAGTCTGCAGACACGCGAGCACTACCCTGAGCACATGGACACCAGCCTTCAGGCACCATTGCAGTGCTGCAGGGGCCCTCTCCATCCGCCCCACACCTGACACGAGGCCTCCAGAGACCCAAGACAAGCAGGACAACTCTTGGTACTCATGCAGGGCTCTGACTAGGGGCCTTCCAGGTCGAGCAGGCTCAGGAAAGGAACAACTCACCTGGGGTGTGAGCAGCTACAGAATGAGAAACAGATGCTTTTTTCCTGCCTGACCAACCTAGTGGCCTTCCATGATGGAGAGACTACATCAGTGGACGCAGGAAGGGCTACAGATGTCGTCTGTCTGGACCTCTGTGAGGCCTTTGACACGGTCCCCCACAACATCCTTCTCTCTAAACTGGAGAGGTATGGATTTGATGGGTGGACTGTCCGGTGGGTGAGGGATTGGTTAGACCGTCGCATCCAGAGGGTAGTGGTCAACGGCTCAATGTCCAGATGGAGATTGGTGACGAGTGGCGTCCCGCAGGGGTCTGTATTGGGACCGGTACTGTTTAATATCTTCATCA
>NW_008795920.1:276195-299613 GCF_000699145.1 Aptenodytes forsteri
GAGGTGGTGGATGCCCCATCCCTGGAACCATTCCAGGTCAGGTTGGACGGGGCTCTGAGCAACCTGATCTAGTTGAAGATGTCCCTGCCCACGGCAGGGGGGTTGGACTAGATGGCCTTTAGAGGTCCCTTCCAACTCAAACTATTCTATGATTCTATGATATTTGTCCAAGCCCAATGCTAGCATCTCTTGTGGGACAGCCAACGTGACCAGTACAACCAGACAACCTGTACTGGAGCGACAGCAAGCACATACCCATGTGTAAAGACCCAGCTTGACCCACTGTTATTTAATTGATGTTTAAGAACAAAATACAAGCAAACTGGAACTAAGCCACCTTTACACTGAGGTGGGAACGTTCACACACCTTCGGCACCAATTTAACCTCATGGGCTCAAAACTCCTCCCTTCCACAACCGACACAGAGCTGAAAAGCTGGGGGAGTGACTCACTCCCAGCCCCGCAGCAGTACCAGGAACCCGCTCCCCACGCTGCTTTCCTTCCCCTTCTCTCTGTGCACACACACACCAGTGCCAGAAAGCCCGGTTTGAGACAGCCATGTCAGACACCGCTTAAGCCCGCTCCTGCTTCTACCTTGGAGAAGTGGCATCGTGCTCCAGAGCGTGCTGCCAAACTCCCTGCAACTCAAGTCTCAACATTTATGAGAAAAATCCACACTGGGTGGATTTTTGAGGAAACAAGACAATTGGTAAGAGGATTTTTTTGTTTGTTTTTTTTTTTTTTAAATGGAGAGTCCTTCCAAGACTTGGACTTGCTTGGGCAACAGGAAAGTCGTAAGCTGGAAGCGTAAGCTCCTCTCCCTGCCTTGTGCTGCCGGGCTCAGGTGATGCAACATGCTCCACAGGGATCTCCTGAGCTTCCTCCGCCCCTGGACATGCACCTCTCCTCCTAGCTGGACACAGCAGTTCGCCATCAGCTCCTTCCCACAGCAAACGTGCTAAAGAAGCTCAGATGCAGGTTTGCGGGGTGGGCTGTCCCCAGCTGCATCAGCTGCTTCCCCAGGAGGAAGAGAGAAACATTGCTGCTTAGAGAAAACCCGTCCTGACCCCCACCCAGGGGAGCTTCCTCCATGGGCTGCAGAGGCAGCGGGGCTGCGCAGCACCCTGAGCTCGCTCCACCTTGTGCCTCCACCAGCTACAGCTCCAGTCACGGGAGAGCCAAGCAAACCTACCGTGGCAGCAGAATATTCCTTATGGCAAAGGCAGATTGGCTTGTTCTGGCCCAATTTCCTCCCAATCCCTCAAGAAAAGAGGGGATTGAGTGCTTTGACCGAGGAACTCGAGGCACCTGGCGGAGAAGGGAGTTCTGGATGTGAGCATCTCACCTGCCACTGCACAGGAGAGTTGTGCCAACCCCATCAGGACAGAGGACCAGCTGCATCTTGCAGGGGACAGCCCCTGAGGAGGATCAGAGCAGCAGGGCAGGGGTGAAGGGGCCTTCATCTGTCCTGGGGAATCCCTTAAAAATCAGGACCTCCTGAAAGCAGCCGCTTTCCCAGCAATGCACGATGCTTGCGCAGTTTCTGTTGATCGCAGCCACAAGAACATCACCCCCCGACCCCAGCAGGGTCGGGTTAAGCAGAGATGGTGTTCAGGCCTCCTCACAATCTCCAACACTTTACCCAGCTTACAGCGAGGTGGGAGCCAGCCCAGCTCTGTTTACTCCGTTTCCTCCTTTGTGCATTCATGTTGGTGTCAGCACAACAGGAAGCTCTTGTTAAATAATTTGTTACTTAACTGCTGATGCAGAGCCACCGGGGAACCCAGGCATAACACGCAGTGCGTTTCGAGAGGTGGGGGAGCCTTGTAGCTCAGGTTCAGGGCTGGAATTCAAGAGCTCTCGGCTCTGCCACCGCCTCCCTGGTGATTTGGGCATGTACTGACTTCCTGGCCCTTCACATCCCGGCCATTACACTGGGATAACAACTCCCCTGCATCTGCCTTGTTCATTTGAGGTCTCCAGGGAGATGGCTTGGCTCTTTCTCAGCTTTTGAACAGTGCTGACAGCTCAGCAACCTTCCCCATGCCTCCTCCAGGGCATTCTTCAGGGAAGAGACAAGCACCCAGTAACGGACTGAAGAAACTCCCTTACCAAACAGCAACACCATCCTGTGAAATCCACCCACTGTACCTGCACTCCTGCTGCCCACACGCGAGGTCATCAGCCCACCAGTGGGGAATATCCAATGGTCAAAAATCTACTTTTTGGATCCTCATGGATCATGGGTCAAGCCCACCAGCCTGTTCGTCCTAAAGAGCAGCCCTCATCTGAAGCCCTACAGCCCATCTCCCCGACTGCTTCCTTACAAGCCGTTACATCCCTCATCGCACAAACATGGACACTGGTTCACGTCTGTACAGTGTTATCAGACTGAGTCATCGATTACACAGCAGACACAGTCCTATCACCATGGTCACTGTACCAGGTGAAACGCAGTTTCCCCTTCGACACGGGAACGGTTCCGGCTGGTCTCCCCCTCCAGCGAACAGAGACACCGCAGCATGGTTTCACTTTTGGCCCCACAATGTTTACAGTTAGGAAATTTGCAAGGGCAGTTTGTCCAAAATATGGGTTTTTTTTCCATCCAGGTTGTTTCTTGAAAAGAAAAAAAAAAAAAAGAATAAAACAGCAACAATCCTGTGAAATCCACCCACTGTACCTGCACTCCTGCTGCCCACACGCGAGGTCATCAGCCCACCGGTGGGGAATATCCAATGGTCAAAAACCTACTTTTTGGATCCTCATGTCAAGCCCACCAGCCTGTTCGTCCTAAAGAGTGGGGAATATCCAATGGTCAAAAATCTACTTTTTGGATCCTCATGGATCATGGGTCAAGCCCACCAGCCTGTTCGTCCTAAAGAGCAGCCCTCATCTGAAGCCCTACAGCCCATCTCCCCGACTGCTTCCTTACAAGCCGTTACATCCCTCATCGCACAAACATGGACACTGGTTCACGTCTGTACAGTGTTATCAGACTGAGTCATCGATTACACAGCAGACACAGTCCTATCACCATGGTCACTGTACCAGGTGAAACGCAGTTTCCCCTTCGACACGGGAACGGTTCCGGCTGGTCTCCCCCTCCAGCGAACAGAGACACCGCAGCATGGTTTCACTTTTGGCCCCACAATGTTTACAGTTAGGAAATTTGCAAGGGCAGTTTGTCCAAAATATGGGTTTTTTTTCCATCCAGGTTGTTTCTTGAAAAGAAAAAAAAAAAAAAGAATAAAGCCAAGGCTAATGTTTCTACCAGAATTTCTTCTAGTGTTCAGGGGAAAAAAAAACAGCCCAAAAAACCCACAAAAACCCTAAATTGTGGCAGCAAAGCTTTTAATCCAACATGATCCGAGCATCCTTGTTCCAAACCTCCCCTCCCTTCCTGGCTTCCCAGCTCTTTACTGAGAACACGGTGTGTCCGTGAGGAGGGAGGAGTCCACCCGCACGCTTTAGCCCAGCTCAGCCCCCTGAGCAGCAGGCGCAGGGCGCTCCCAGCACCTTCGGCCTCGCCAGTCCCCTCCTGCCCCTGCCACTCGCTGCGCCCCACGGCCAGGCTCTTGCCCTCCCTGCACCGCTCCTGACGGCTGTGCGCAGCAGAGGGGTCAGACAGAGCTAACACTGCTCTTGGCACTGTAATTTAAAAAAAAACCAAAAACCCAAAACAAACAACCACTAACAGAGCAAATAATCAGACATACCATCACCTCCAGCTGTATAGTTAACACAGAACAAAAAAAAAATGACTTATAGCAAACAAAGCGACAGAGGAGGAACACACTGAGCCTCTGTTAGAGATTAAAGCATTTACCATGTGTAGCTGTACTGCTCCCAGCACAGACCATCAACCAGCCTGAGCACCTTAGCATTTTACCCTGGTATCCCTCCATGGCTCTCAGCCATGTCCAAAAAAACATCCGAGCCACAAAAACACCAGGATTAAAAAAAAAAAAAAAAAAAGCATTTGTTTTTCTCCCCCGAGTTGAGCTGTGCTGTGAAGATGATGAATTTTTCTTTCTGGCTTCCTCTTCCAGCTATCATGTCTATTAAGCTTTTCTCTAAATTAGAAGTGTTCTCTTGTTACTGGTTATTCCCTTCCCCAGGAGATTTTTGGACACTGTGTACTCTGGTCAGCTCTTAACCTACAACAGATCAAGCTCCAAATCCCTTCAAACTTATTTTCTCCCAGCTTCCAAACACAAACATGGCTTTTTAATGGATTACTATAAAAAAAAAAATAATTGAAAATTCAAATAGGTTCGTGCCACATTATTCCCTCCGTAATGATGAGAAGAGCAGTTTCAACACTGCAGCAGAGAACTGCTTCTACTGAACAGGAGTCCCGCTTCACAGCTCAGAGGCCTCACCAACGCTCGGCTACACCAAGTTCTCACAACACAAAACCAGTAATGACTCACGCGTGATTTCATTGAGATCTTTAGATACCATTCAAAACCATCAGCCTGCTTTAAAAGCAAAATCTCAGCTGTTCCTCAAACTCCAGCACCGCTAACGGTGCAGTTAGTGCTGGGACGGCCCAACCATCCCAGACTCTTGCTGCCCAAGGAGCTGTATGTGCTCACGAACCCAGAGCGTGCACAGCGTCCCCCTGACCCAACTCCGGCATGGCAACAGCCACAAAAGAGACTGGGAGCAAAACTGAAGTGTTCTCTAAACATAACGAAATTAAATAAGTAGTAAAAAAGGGGGAAAACCACCAGTAGCAGTGTTTTCATTTTCCAGTGGAGCCCAGAAGGCAACACTCTGAAGAGCTGATAGGAACTCACAGGAAGGTGTGAATTCCCTACGCTGTCGTGATTTTAAAACAATTGCCTCCTTTTCGAGAGGAACACGGAAGAGCCGTACAAGCCACGCGCCGGAGAACACCCCTGGACTGGCAGAAGGGTACAGAGCTGGATGACTTCATCCTGAAGTCTCGACTGCTCGCGCCACAGCTCAGCGTGGACGAGGAAAACTCCCCGCCCGGCAGCGGGTGGGCAGGCAGGCAAGGCTGCGTGTGTATAGCGTCAGCTTTACTAGGAGTCAGCTTTCTGGCAGCAGTTCAGCAGTAATTATTTTGCACCCAAAAATATCTAACAAGGAAACAGGCCCCTCTAACCAACAGGAGTGGGACCGTTTTGATGCGTGTTTGCTCCCTGCTTGCATAAGCAGAAATGGAAATCAATGTGCTTTGGACAGTTCAAATTCAGAACAACCCAGATCCTCAATGGTTTTGAACACAAACAAGCTCGCAGAGTCAACAGCTCTTCTAGGGCAACTCCTAAATCTCTCAGTAAAAGCAGCCACAAAGAAAACTTCACGAAGCATCTCTCCACTGCTGCGAGCTGCTATGCAATTTGCTCCCAGCCGAATGCAGAATTTCACTCTTTTCGTTGGATCCCCGTCCAAAGCAGTTACACCTGGATGGAAAATATTAACTATGCTTTACCAAGGAGCCAGAAATACCACAATGGAAATTTCAGCAGCAGCACAGGAACCAAGCAAGAAGCTAAAAATACTTCTCTAGGAAAAATAATAATAGTAAATATACGCACGCTAAAATAAGACCAGATCTGAAAACTAGACTGGAAAAGATCAAACACAGCACAAGTCAGACAAATCCATCCGAGAACCAAGTGCCTATTCACCTTCTTGGGCTCATCAGCCACAAATTTAAACTTCCAGCTACAGAATTCATAAAATCTACCAGAAAACACACTGAAGCTTTATTAGAGAGACTTGAAGGGAAACAGCTTTTTGGTTGACTTTACAGACCCCACAAAAGGGGTCTGTACTATGGGCCTTGATTTACCCCTTGTGTGACATGCGATTGTGCCCAGCTAAGCCCCAGGGCAGCCACCTCCCAGCCACGTCCATCTCACGAGCCATTCCCATGGTCCCTGTGCCGGATCCACACCGCACGGAAACAGCAGCAACGCCAAACTACTGTGGGGTGCTGGAATGCAAAACCCCTGGTTGCGGGAGGGGAGGGAGTCAGGTAGCAAGAGATACCTGCCCACCTTCCCATCCAGCCCTGCCGTCATGCCTCTGGGATGTTACCAGCATCTTCTACCTGCTCTCTACTCCAGTATCCCTTCTCCAAGACCAGCAACAGCCGTCCTCGTGGCTGCTGGGCCAGGAGAGGTTCTGGTACACAGCTGGAAGATGGGAAGATCAGCAAATGACCCAACTGCAGCTCCAGCCCGCTGCCCCACTGCTCATACTAGCATCGCTTTGGTGTTCCTGCTCACAGATGGAGCAATTTCTGTCTGAGAAACTGCAACTTGCTTTGCTATTACCCTAAGAGGGACACCGTAGGTTAACGGATCGGTAACCAGAGCAATAAACCTGGTTCTGAACAACAGAAGAGACACAGGCTCACCTTCTGCCCCTACGTGATGTAAATGACTCAAGACTGTAATTCTGCAGAATCTATCACATCTTAACAGTTCAGCGCATAAAAAAAAGCCGACTAGGATGTTGAAGTGGTTTCGGTTTTACTAATGTAGAGTTAGTAGTACTGGAAGAAAGGAAGTTCATTACAGACAAAGCCGAGTCTCTGGCTGGGAGACCTTAAAAGGACAGTAGTCAGAGTCCAACTCCCAGTTCTTCAGCCCTTCCCACAGCCCATATGCTCCAGCGGTTTCCGCGGGACACACGCAGGCACCCCAGCCAAGACGCTGACGATGCCTTTCAAGCCCCCGCTCGGCACCGCAAGAGCTGGATTCAATAAGGCATTTCATACGCAGAGTCACTTACTTGAACAAGTGGTCTCAGCCGTCAAGCTCCTCGCATGTGCCGGGTTTTGCGGCTCTGCCAGTGGGTTTTCTATTTAAACCAGACAATACATCCTCAACGCAGCAAGCTCCAGTTAGACACCGGATACTAATTAAATCCATGCCGCTGCTACAAGGCAGAGCTGCAAAGGAACCAGCTGCCTTCCAAAAGTCCACAGCAGTTGGCCAGCAAAAACCTGTTTACCAGTCCCGCGCCTTCCCCTTCTCCTGCTCTCCCCTCCACACATTTACCAAGGTTGACGTAAGAGCAGAACCTGCTTCTTTTCCAACCAGTCCCGTCCTGCCCAGTTCTTGCACCAATTTCATTATCACAAGCACGCTCATCTTGGGAGAGAGCCTGCAAAGGTTTCGTTTCTACAGTCAAGACCCGATACTGCTATTTACTCCACTCATGCCCAGAGCAAAAAGCCCAAGACTCAGCTGTACAGCCAACATCGACCCCAAGAAGCTTCAGAGCAGAACAATCCAGCCAGATCTGACTGACACACTGGGAAAGGTCAAGTCCCTAATGCTCACCTACTGCAAAACCTGAGGTTTGCTTTCATGCCTGGCAACTCCGCGTAAAATAGGCTCTCTCTGCAAGCAGGTATCCAAAGGATTGTCTGTATCCCAAATCACCGAGACACATTTGTGCCCTGGGAAATGGAGAAGCCCAAGGAGAGCTACTGCTCAAACAGCTACTGAGCACTGACCTCTGGAAGACAACTACAGAGCCAGAGCCCAAAACATCTTCAGGGACAGCCCTATTCCGTATTTCAACCTCTGCCACCGGACACAGGCCCTTTTTAACCATTTCTGCTTCAGCTGTGGGGAAAAAACACCTTGCCAACTCAGCCACCCTTGTACTGCCCTGGCACGAGACATGGAAAGGGAGGCCCAACACAGATCCAGACGTGCTCCAAGCGACTGCCGGGCCCACAGCACCGTGCGGATCCAGCTGAAGTGTGACTGACTTGTGAAAGTTGAGCAGTGCCTGCAGATGCAGAACGGGAGATGCACAAGCACGTCTGTAACAGGCATCGCTGTGCCCTCTCCATCCTTCCCCCAGCACCACACAAGTTTCGAGAGCAGGTTTCACTTCAGGTAACAATGCTGGTTCAGCAGCAAGAGGCAGGCGGCAGCGGTGGGACCAGGCACCTGCAAAGCCCTTCTGTGAAAGGGATGATCCTACATTTGTCACGAACACACAAATTCACTGCCACCACAACCCAGATCATCAGCCTGGTTGTGACACTACCTGTGCTGGGCCACGCTCCAGGAACAAGGCAGGAAAGCATTGCGTTCAGATGTCAGGTTTCCGAGTAAAGCAAGTTCCCCTTCCACCTCCTTCCCTCCCCATCTCCAGAGCTCGCAGCCTGCTTCGCGGTCGCCAGGCAGTGGCAAAAAAAAAAAAAAAAAAAGGCTTCTAGACAAATAGATAATTTTCACCCAGCAGCTTGGAACAACCGCTTCCATTTCGCATCTCACATCTCAGGCTAGAACACCTCCTCCTGTGCCACTGCAGCCTGAAATAAGGTTAAGACCATCTCTACCAGCATGCTACTTCCCCAGCCCTGTCCCTGAATACTCCCATGCCCTCAAAAGCTAACACTTTTCATAAAAACAAGATAAAGTGCTGCTCACCTTTTTCTTGATAAAGGATCTTAGTGCACATCCGGCAGCGTGCACAGAAATGGATGTGAAAGAAGAGTTGCCATCGGTTTCACAGACAGAACAGAGGAAGGCTCTCTCCCCACCTCCACTGCAGCCAGAGACGTGCTGCACCTTTGCTTTGCAGCAACAGCCGTGGCAGCGGAGAGCTGCCCTGCCTCCTGCCAGGCCACCGGACAGAGGCTGCAGAACCTGCCCAGGAAAAGGCTTAGGGACAACCTGCCGCAAGAGGACTTTGGCAGCAAACCCAGAGGAACAGCAGGTACAAAAGCGGACAGCAGCAGGTGAGGAAACATCAGGGAAGCGTGCCAATGGCCCAGCAAAGCAGAAAGGGGAAACACTGCAGCAGCTGCGAGGCCACGACGCGCCCACCCGAGAGCCGGTCCTGAGCCTACCTGCTCGTCGCCTTTTGGAGCCAGCATCCACAGCGACCCACAGAGAATGGCGCACAGCCAGCCCTGTTAACACACCTCACCAGAGCAGGAGAGCAGATGTTTTGGCAAGCAACCATCCATTTCCCACCCCACTGTGATGGGCTTATTTCCCAGCCCGGCATCAGGGCCGCTTTGCACTGCTTGCTGCTAATAAACTTTGGGGTTTTCCCTCCCTCCCCCGAATTTGCAGTTGTACACATGAGCACACGCGTGTATTTAAACTTTAGTGTGAAGTCAGACAGTTGAAACAGCAAACTCCCAGAGATTTCTGAATCCCAACCCATGAAATCAGTCCTTCCCACCAAAACAGGGAGATGGGAAGGTGTCCTGCTCTCCCAGCACTGGGACAGCCCAACTGTCACCACAAGGCCAGACCATCAATAAAGCCTCATCACGCACGTGATGCTGTGCACAGTGCCATCGCTCCTCTCCACTCCGCTGAAGGCAGAGCAGGGTCCACAGCCTCTGTTACAGCCCACTGAGAAAGACCTACAGCAAAAACTTCTTCCTGTTTATGCAACCACCCCCTGGGGATGGAAAATGAGCCGGGACATGACAGCAACAATCCTCACACAATGTGAAAACCACACGCAACCAAGGGGCTGCTGTGTCACCTTCACCCCTTGTCAACGAGCCATAGAGCAAGCTCCAACCCATGGCAGGCAGCCCCAGACCTACACCCATCAGTGCAGCCAGCAGACGACACAACAGTTCCCCACTGGCTGGTGACACAGCTCCTTTATCAATGCCCATGGATGGGGAGGTCAAGAGCAGCTCTCAACCAGTCACTGAGGAAGGGGGCACCCCTGCAGCCCCAAGTCGTGGATTGCTCTACGACAGCCTGGCGGAGACAAACAGGCTCCCTTGTGAAGCGCAGCGCAGCTTTCCCACGCTGCCGGACTGCGGGTGAACGGCTCTCCCGCTGCCAGCCCCTGCCTCTCATCCGCTCTCCTCTTCTGCAGGAGCCACTGCGCTGGCATCGTCTGAGGGGGACGCTGCCCACGAGGTGATCCATGCCTTGTCACGGCAGGACGAGGCTCCAGAGAAAGTCCAGGCAGAGGTGTTCTGGTGCGCATGAGTCAGAGGGTCCGACCACACGGTGGGGCGAAACCTCCCCCCACGTGCCGCAGGAGAGCTCTTCATGGCTCTGCTTACAGAGCACAAACCACAGCTGCATCCCACAGGCCAGGCAGCAGCAGAAGGGGAGCAGAGGACACGGGAAGAGGCAGCCATCCAAGCACTGTCTCAGAGGGAGTGCTGTCAAGTGGTGGGAGACATTCAAGAGCAGAGGAAGAACGCAACCCTTTTGAGGATGTCCTCAGAGATCCCGCAGCCTTGAATCCCACATGTGCTTCCTTCCGGCGTTGCAAGGGATCAGCTGTAGCTAGGACGAGGGGCTCAACATCTGTTCTCCAAAGGATAAGAGACGTTTCCCAACCCCTTTCCTATAACAAAAGCCAATTCCTGGATGCGCGTGGCTCCCTTCCCTTCCTCCCCCAAGCCCAGGCTGGGTGACAATCTCAAAACCTTTTATCCACCTGGAGGAGATTTCCTCCCCTCAGAGGAACTCGACTGAACACCAGCATGGGCGAGCCACGCACTCTCCTCTCCAGGGAGCGGGATGCCAGAGCAACACACTCAGCACTTTTTCCTCCCCACAGCCTTCGGACAGGCTCCCAAATAACCTCAGAAGCAGGAGACTGGGAACAGACTGCTGTCCTCGGACACTCACACCATGGGTCTCCCCACAACACAAATGGCTTGAAACTGGCCGGAGCTGGCTCAGCATCACTGAACAACCCAGGGTATCCCCCCTCACTCTCAACTTCCAGGGAGTCGGAGATCAAAGTTTAGCAGAGCACTAGCTCTCAGCACTTCCATTTTCCCTCCCTGCAGCCCCTAAGCAGCCACAGAACAAGCAAACGCACTCCCTCCGCTCGACATCTGCACGGCCTCCTCATGTGCAAGGCACAGGGAGCAGGGGGTTCCCGGCACCCCACCGGGGCTGTGCCCCTGAAGCCAGCAGGGGAAAGGCTGCCCCAGAGCAGGACAGACAAGGAGCCAGAGGACTATCATCAGCACATTACACCAGCCCAACAATTTATGTGCCAGGGCACAAACCTGCTCTGACAGCAGGTGATGCTCACTCTTCTGGAAGCCACCATCTCTGGAGGGCAGGACATCCCTGCTGCCCAAACTGGAGTCACACTGCAAGTCCACAGCAGACTTTCTTTTCTCTGAACTGCAGCTTTCCAAGCGGCCACACATGAGAAAACCCCCTCTCTTGTTACCCCCTCTGTGCAGCCCGGACTGTCTGACCAGAGTCCAGGCCACCAGGGAGCTCTAGATGATACCAGGTGTGGATGCTGCTGTTTCAAAGCTTGTACTCGCCACCTCTGAACACACACAAATGACCACATCTGTCACGCCAGGTGGGACACCCCAGAAGAGACCACATCCACGGCCCTGCGCTGGCATGCACATCAAATGACTCCAGGGGCTGGGCACACACCTCCTTCCCTCCCAGCAAGCTGGGTAAGAATCCAGGCAGCAGCATTAGGCATCTTATCGTCCTGATGTTCCTAGTCACAAGCTCCAGGGGCTTTCCAGATGGCTGATGCAAACGATAAGTGACCCCTGGCTCTTATACTACTCCTTGCAGCAGTGGCTCAAAGTACTTCACCAAGGAAGTGTCATTACAGAAGAGGGAACCGAGGCACAAAGCTGCCTAACATCACACAGAAAGCAGTGGCAGAAGAGGGAGAAAAGCCCAGTGGTCCCCAGAGGCTGCTGTGCCCTCTAAGGTCATCTGCGCTTTTCCAGGCCGGGGCAGTAACCCGGCCTCGTGCAGCACTGCCCCGCTCCACGCTAGGAGCGGGTCAGAGGCCTGGCTGCGGCGGGGGGGAGATTGGTTTCAGATTTGTCTCCTGGTTTCCATTTCCAGGAGGTGGGTGGAGCGGACGCCCACAGGCAGAGCTCAGCCAGCACCTCCCTCCTCCTCCTCGCCAGTGCCACCATGCGCAGGCACCACCTCCTAAGAGCCTCTGACCTTCTGTCAGGGGATACAGAGGGACACGGGAGAGCATTTATCTCCTGCTTCCTCCCCGTCTCTGCCACTGCAGGGCTCCCACCAGACAGCTGTGGGGGAAAGGAGGGGCTCCCAGCCCTGACAACTGGGGAAGGAGGGTGAGCTGTGCTGTACCGCCCAGAAAACTCAGTGCAGAGCCAGGGAGGCGATGGGAGCACTCGCAGGGGATCGGAAAACTCGGCAGCGCAGCCTAAGCCGGGAGAAGATGCTGGCCATCGGCCAGGCAGCTCGGGGCAGCCCCGCTGCCCCCATGAGGGACAGGACCGGGAACTCTGTGCTGCAAAGCAACCAGGTCTTGCCACAGGAGAGCGCAAAGCCCATCTGGGTGGCTTTGAAATACCAGACAGTTTTTCCCAATCACCTTCATGAACACTTCTCATGGGCAATTGCTGTAATACAGATTTGCCCAGTACCTCAAACAACAGGGCTTCTTCCCAGCCCCGCTTCGGGACCAGGGTAAGGGAGGAAGCGGCAGAGATGAAAGAGACACAGCACTGGAGGAACGAAAACCACAGCCTGTTTCATCTCCCACCTCCAAGATTTGGGATAGTTACTCATCCTGCAGGGAATGGGGGCAAATTGAGCACTCTGGGGCCTTCAGCTAGAAGGGGCTTCCAGAAGGGGTTACTAACGAGCCACTCACATGCCAGCCACAGTTTAAAGGGGAGAAACAGACCCACAAGGACTCCAACTCAGCAGATTTGAAGCGTACATCCAGCCTGGCTGCCAAAGGCTTGTGCACCGCAACAGCGAGATGCGTGTGACAGCAGGGTTCCCCCGCTCCTCAGCCCATCTGGGGACTGTCACTCTGCAGAGATCTGCTTGGCCTCCTGTCATGTATTGCTACCAAACCCTTTTCTGTCAGCAGGATCTGGGTTGGCATAAGCACTTTTAATAGTAGGATTTTTTTTTTTTTCCCCGTAACCCATATCCTCTTGACAGAACCAGGTTAGGAAGCAGCTGTACTGGCAGATCTGGGGTAGCCTTTTGCAAGACAAGGCAGGGGAAAAAGGGATGCCTGGATCCAGTTATCTCTTCAATCACCAAACTACAGCTAATTGCAACTTCCCCAACCCCCCGAGGGTTGCACAGAAGGGGGGAACAATGCCAGCTCTGCTCTGTCCCAGCCCAGTCACTTCACTCGAGTGGGCGCTTCGCCCTGGAGCAGGGTGGGTGGAGGGGGGTGTCATTCCCACTGGTGACAAGGGCTGTTTCCATTTCTGGGTTGCAGAGCTGCAGCTCTGCCAAGTCGAGCTGTCCCACATTCAAGCTAACACCATTTCCCCCTCTGCATTTTTCCCCAGGCTGCTCGAAGCCCCACACGTTTCCTCTCAAATGACTGCCAACCTTAAGAATTGGGGGGGAAAGAAGATGGGAAGGGAAGGGAAGGCTTCCAGGGGGGGTTCACAGGGAAACCTCTCCCCAAAGAGCTGTCAAACTCCTTGCACTGAGATGCCAGAATCGCTTCCCTACTGCAAAGTCACACGGGAGCTGGCTCACTGCCGCGCTGGCTTATGTACGCTGCTCCCAGCTCTCCACCCCAACGGGGACAGCAACCCAACAAGGACAGCCTTCCAGGACCACCAGCAGGACCCACAGCCCAGACCGTGGGGAGCAAAGAGTAGCACTGTGCGATTAATCTTTCCTGCAGAGTAACTGGGGCGGAGGGATGCTCTGTGGCACGACAATATCCATCAGCTTACATGCAAGTGTCAGCAGCATCTTCAGAGAAGCAACGAGCGATCCATGAGGCATTTATCTTCCCACCCGCTCTATTACAAGACCAAGCAGCTCAATCCATTACACATTTTTCCTTGCAACCTCTCTCAAAGGTACAGAAGCAACCTGCTTATTTTACAGATGGGGAAGCGAAGCAGCATGAAACTCTAACACGTCCGTGATCTCACAGAAGAAAAGGGGGGTAGAGAAAGGCGATTCTCAACTGGAGACTAACTGGGACAAATTCCTAAGACCTAGACAAATACCCCAGTCTGCTGGCTGGCAGGGAGGGATAAGCTTCAGAACAGAGGGGACAGAGCCTTACATCCCATTCCTGGTCACGCCACAAATTGTTCAGGATCTTTTCACTCCTCCATCCCTCACGTAGAGGATCAGACTCACAACCCTTTATTAAGCACCATGACAGCTTTGCGGATTAAGGACTCAGTCTGGTTTGCCACCAACCTTCACATCAGAAAGGCACGTTCCAAAGGTTGTTTCTCACCTTCCTTCGTTCCCCACCTGTGTGTATTTTGCACAGGATCAGAAGAGTGGCTACAGAGGTGCTGTGGACCAGGAAAGGAAACTTTTCAGGGGTTCATCCAAAAGACTGCTCTCTCTCAAACAGGTAGATCTCATGCGACCCTGCTGGTTCCTCCCTTTACCTTACCTGCTCCAGACCTGCTTCTCTGGGCCCTACACAAAGGGCTTAATTTATAAAGTCAGAGGGATCGCCCACATGAAGGAACATGCAGGATACACCCCCCCCAGGAGGACCCATTTCATCTTGCTGCTATTAATACCTGGAACATTATTTACATGAACAAACCGTCCCTTCTCCCTCATTTCTGGGCTCTCACTTCTCCGATTTGTCCCAGAAACCCCAGCCAACACACGTTCACCCTTCTCTAGCACACGCTTCCATCCAAAACCCAAACTTTTTTTTTTTTTTTTTTTTTGAGTTAATTACTCACATTTCTAGTTCCCTTCACCTCTTCCAGTCCCTGCAGACAGGACACAGCTCCCCTGGCTCCCTCATTCATTATGCAGCCAATTTGTGGGCCTAAACCCATCAACACTCATTATGGAAACTGGCCAAGACTTCCCACAGCTGCACAGTGCTGTTGGGTGCCCACCCACAGCCAGCCCCGTGGTCCGGCAGCTCAGAGGGGCTGCCAGCCACGCTCTGGAACACGAGCCCCTCTACAGCCTTTCAAACTGGGAATGCAACCACAGAGCGGCTCTGGGCTGCGGTGTGGACACTGCCAGAGCCCTTGGGTTGAAGAGGCACAGCTCAGTTATCACCACCATCACAGATGGTACCAGGTGCCTGCAGAATATGCAAACGGGGGGGGAAGACAGTTTGCCATCTTCCTATACAGCCCCCCATCCCCTTCGAACTCCAGCACCGTGCCACCCTCTGAGCTGGATGGGGCTCTGACAGAGGTCCTTGCTTCCCCAGCACCAAACCCATCACTAAAAGCCAGAGCCATGCTCCAGCTAGACTTGGCTCTCCTTAGCATAGCTTCAGGCTGGGACTGAGGGCTGCCTGCAAGCCCTTTGCTACACTGGAAGGAGGAAGTTCTCAACCTTTCAGAGCTGGGCTGAACTCTGCACACAGGAGCCTGGGCAAAGCCTTCCCCTTGGGCTGCCTTGCAAACAGCCGCGTGCCTTTGATTTTGCTTCAAGAGAAAACATGTTCTTTCTGTATCTATGCAAAACTCAGCTAAAATAGTCAAGGATGGCCAAAAGCACGCAATCAGAGCACAGAGCACGAGAAGTCGGGGCAGAGGGTTACCATGTCACTAAGGAAGCCCAGACTTCACATCCAGACCCAGAATTACTAACCTGCCCTGCCCGCAGACAGGGGCTGCCTGACCTGCCTACGGCCACCTAAGGAGCTGGGAACAGAGGACCAGGCTCCTCTCCATCGCCATGTCCTCACGCACCACAACCAGCCCATACAGCCTGCAGAGATGCCAGCATGACCTGACCTGAATTTTGACGTACACCACCGGCACCCCAGCACACAGCTCCACACAGCCGCTCTCTGCCCAGGAACGTGGGACAAGGTCAATGCTGACCAGCAGAGACAAACACCCTTACAGGCTTACCGGAGGCTGTGTGATGGTGTTTGTGGCACACTGCTAGAAGGATCACACAGAAAGGTGAGAGAGGACAGGAGAAGCCACAAGCACTTCATTGAGCAGGTCAAGGGAATGGGAAATCCTGCCATTAGCAGGATCCACCACAGAGGATTTCACAGCTAATGAACTCTTGCCACCAAAGACCACAGAGAAAGCAAAAGCAGCAGAGCATTTCTTTTCCGATAAGCTGCTTTTATCGGGAAGTTACACACGCTTCAGCCCAGCTGCCCACACCAGCCCCAGCTGGAAAGCAGCTCCAAACCTGTGCCTTTAAATCTCCCTTGGCAGCGGGAGCGCAGGACTGGGGCTGTGCGAGCAGACACACCCTGCGCCGCTGCCTGCTCCAGCCGCCGGAGCACACAAACATTTCCTCCCAGACGCTCCTGCGCTGCGGCTCAGCCAGAGCTGCCTCAGTACCTGCCAGAGCTGCGCCAGAAGGGGAACACAGGCTGTTTTAGACAGACCTGTAAATACAGAGACTTGAACTCGTTTCCTGAAATCCCCCCTGCTTCCCCCCCAAGCAGTGGCCGTTCTTCCCTCAAACTTCTTCCTTAAGGCAAATATTTAGAGTCTAACAGGCATTCCTCATCACAGGCACAAGTTAAATATTGGCCCCAAAACAAGAGCAAGTGCCTTTAAATTATTCTGGCTGCAGAAGCACCACTCTGGACTTTGATTTCTGGCTCCAAACAAAAATAGGAGCAAAGCACCGAGCGTTATACTCTTCTCCACGGAGAAGTCAGATTTCAGGCTCTGCACGTCCCCTGCCAGGACCACAACCAGCAGCGGGAACTGTCCCCTGCTCATGCATTATCACACCTCGGGTGTCTGCTGTCACTGAGCCAAGCCCGCTGCAGTGCATCCTCTGTGCTGTGCACGGGATTATACTGAGTCTTGTTTCCAGGTCTGTGCTTATATACTCAGAGAGACATTAAAGAAGACCTGCTGGGAACCGTGGGTACCATCCAGACTGCAGTGAGGACATTTGCACACGTTGTCCTCCCTCCTCTGGTTGCACCACCGCCATTCTCAAAGGCGCCTACCACCATCCAGCCGTGCCTGGCAAACTGATCTCTCCGGTGCAGAAGATGCTCTAGGCTGTTCCTGCTATGCAGGCAGCCCAGCTCCCTGACAGACGTGCTAGCTCTTGCAAGAAAATATCTCAGCAAGGTAGGAGCCCAAGAAGTCAGAGAGATGTCAGCACAATGAAAGGGAGAGGGAAGGGTGAGGAGGGAAAAGAAAAATAAATATGCAGTGAGGTCAGTACACCTGAAGCATGGCTGCACCTGGGCTCCGGGACACTGTGGGCATTTTCCACACAGAACAGGGGAGCAGAGCTCCCGTCGTGACTCTGCAGCCAGCCCCGAGCGGCCAGAGCCCCTGCAGAGCTGACCTCGCCTCACCCCAAAGCAGCCCTGCGATGCCGTGCCGCTGCCAAGCCAAGCCCATCGGCAGACGGGGCTGCTACATCACCATGCTGCTCACACACCTCCTGCTGAAGGCAGGCCTGAGTCTGCACCTCGCAGCCGAGGCAAAGGAGCCCCTGCCAAAACCCACCTGAAACCAGAGTTTGCTCCAACGCAAGGGGTCTGCCCACCATTTCCCCGTGGCAAAATGCCGCAACAGATTTACCCAGAGAGCTTTAGCTGGAGAAAGGTTACTGCAACACAGCACAGGTGTGCCTGAACAGCATACTGCACAATAACTCACGTTCACAGTGTTTATTCTATACCCAGCTAAATTCAGCATGGTGTGTTAACTAAGCTTCCCTTTCACTCTCCTGAACTTGGTGCCTGCAGACCCGGTAAGCCCGAGCAGCGCCGTGCTCGGCTCCCCCTGCTCCAAGCAGTGGGCCTGGGACGGAGAAGAGGGGCCTGAGCGGTGGAGAGCTGCTCCCTGGCAACATCCCCTGCTATTGCGTGAGATGGAGGGCCATGACGGTCTGCTGTGCTGGAATTCCTCTCTCTACTCCCTTTCCTGCACCGAAACACCTACTGCTTCAGGCTGGAGAATCTGCTGGGGACTCTGACAATCTCTTCTCGGGACCCCCTGATCGGACAGACACCCCTATGAAAACAGCATGAGTTTAAAATCAACTGCAAGTTACCCTGGAGGAAATGTTAAAGCTCCATCCCTCCAAGCACTTCCTATTCCTTCCCCAGCCGCCGAAGCCCACTGAGCGACAAGCTCCAGCAGGCAAGTTTGTGCAGGAATTCCCAAGGCTCAAGGCTGAGACTAGTCTGTACCTGTCAGCACCTCTGGTACCTCGTCCCGTGGCACGCTGACCCCACACCCACCAGATGCAACTGCTGCTCCTCAGCTCCTGGCTGCGAGCAGCCCCTTCCAACGTACAGACCGTACCTCCACTTCTAGCACTTGTTCTAAGTCGCCTCCTTAATATTCTCTGTACTTGGGAACACAAAAGCCAGGCTTCAACTCAAACCTGCATCGCCTTCAGGATAAGAGGAATCGGCATAGTTGGGGGTGGGGGGATTCCAGGAGAGCCTTAGCCTGCCCCTCGCCCACACGTACAGCACAGAAGGTGCTGGAAAGCACTATCCTCTCCCTGCATCAAGCTGGGGAAACCAGGCAGAGAGTATAAACTTCATCACTGCCAACAGCCCATGCTAAAAAAAGGAAAAGAAAAAGGGTTTCTTGCTTTGTTGTTTATACCTCAGTGCTATCTCAAAAGCAAAAAAGCAGTGACATTTTCTACCTGAAAACATGGGGCAACGACAAGAGCCTGCAAGAATGGAGCTTCCGAGTAGTACAAAACCATTACACCTCCGTTCCGGTTTTAAATTGGATTACTGCTGACCTTTCAGAGCCCGTCATCCAGCCCCCTGCACCCAGGCAACAGCCACTCTTAGCAAGACTTTCCAGCCTCCAGATTGGGAATCCCCAGAGACGTTGGCTCCCAGGGTACCCATGAACCCCTCCCAGCACCGCTCCTCCTGCACGGGCCTGCTCAGCTGCAGACTGGCAGGGCTGCAAAGCTCTTCCAAAGGAAAGCTTCACACTCTTAGCAACTTTCCAGCCTCCAGATTGGGAATCCCCAGAGACGTTGGCTCCCAGGGTACCCATGAACCCCTCCCAGCACCGCTCCTCCTGCACGGGCCTGCTCAGCTGCAGACTGGCAGGGCTGCAAAGCTCTTCCAAAGGAAAGCTTCACAAAATCCAAGTTCAAGACCAACCTTAACCCCTGTTTGTTAACTTAAGAACATCCCTCTCAGGCTGACAAAGCCTGCGCGTCACCTGCCAACTGTCTAATTCACCATTTGGAAAGCAAAAGCCAGGCCTCCCTCATTAAAACCCATTACATAACGTTAAATAACAAAGGGCTACAGGACACTCTTTGGTTGGTGGACATGTAAAATTGAACGATAAAAAAAAATGAATGCTTCTTTCCTCCAGACTCTCAGCGTCTCAAACACCCTGGGAGCCCAGGGAGCACCTTATTTCCGAGACCTGGCTGCAACAGCGTCTCGGCTCATCCCAACTACTGCTCTCGCGTTCAACTTACTGCCACCTCTGCCCCCCAGACAGTAGAACACAGCACTTCCCAGCTCTGTTTCAAAAGCACTGTCCCTAACAGGCGGCAGTGGGGCTGTATTCTGCTGCCTAATGTCTGACGCTGGAGAGGAAGCAGAGATCTCAGCCTGCGGCACAGGGAACCCTTCCCAGGCCCGAGGCTCAGCTCCTCCGGACCTCACAGGAGAGGACTCCAGACTTCCCCCACGTCACCATCTTACTGCAAGTCTTTTTAGCAGACGAGATCATGACAGCGCTTGGTTTTACTGCCACAGGTGAACTAGTCTCAAGACATAGAGACCTTCATTTCCTACAAGTGAGAATGTTTATGCTGCAACTTTTTAAGTGACACAGGACTGACTGCAGTAGAGAAGGCAGATGTCAGCAGGATACTGCTTGGAAAATGCGACTGTCACCAACCTTCCAGCAGAATACAGACTTCATGGGCACAGGGAAATCTTCCTGGACACACAGCGAACTTCTGTCCGTCATCTTTTTGGAATCAAAGAAGCCAATTTAACGTCTTTCAAGGACTAATTGAATTCCTCTACTCCAGGAGCAAACTCTCCTTACTGTGCGCTGTGAAAGAAACCATGGACATCTTGCTCCATGCAGCATTCTAAAACATCCTGCAAAGTCCTACCTACAAGTTTCAGCTTACCTGAAGAACCATTTCCTAAATCGCACAGCGTGGGATCACCTCAGTGCTTATCGAGTGTGCCGATCTGCTGCAACGTTACCATCGCAGCAAGCGGAAGACAAACAGACTTTTTGTGGGTTTACAGGCACTGCACTTGCACCCAGCGTGTGCTGTACCACCTCTCCCTCCCTGTCACAGCAGGGCTGGTGGAACCCGCGAGCGGTGGGGATCACAGCTCTGAGCACCTCGGGTCGAGACAAGCCTTGAAAGAGCAGACCCATGTTTCACCCCGGCTGCCAGAGAGCCATCCAGCAGCTGATAGTGTAGTAAAGACAGCGCGGGAGGTACCCTGGAACATCTCCGCGAGATGCATGCTCTGCGGTAAGCTTGCTTTTAAGCCAGTTATTAGAAATAATGCATCAACATAACATGCAAGGGGTGGGCTGTCCAACAGGAAGGGCTGCAGGGCTGCAGCCTGTGCAGGGATTTAGGAGAATTCCCCAGGAGATGGAGGACAGCTAGTATGAATCTGGGAGCCGGATGGAGAGCCCGAATACTCTGTGTTCAGCTGCCCCAGCAGAAAATCACCTTTACACTTTCCTCGCAACTGAGTCCTGCTTCTTCTCTACAGCGCTGGACCTACCAGAGACACGGACTGCCAGTAGGAAGTATCAACATCCATTCTAATAAAAACTCAAAACTATTTATAAGCACACAGCTTTTCTAATGGGAAGATAACTTGTTCTCCGGCAGAATCCCAGAGCTGCTGAGAGACCTGCTCCCCCTCCTTCCCCTCCCGGCTCACAGGGTACAGCAGGACCAAAGCAGCCTCCAAGCCGCACCGTGGCTGGGCCTGAGGAAGGAGGCTCAGTTCCACAGCTTCTCACTGCGCCCAGGACAAGCCAAGTCTGCCTAGTCAAAGCCCAATTACAGGGCTGTGGGCAGAGGTGTTCCCACAAGCTCTGAGCAAAAAGCCACTGTAAGCACACGAAGGAAGCTCCTGCGTTGGCACCCGAGTCTCTCCCGTCTCAGCAGCAGTATGAGGGAAGACGGGTTTGACTCCTGACGCAGCTGGAAGTCACAGTAGTGCAAGGCAAACCAGGCCACTGAGTGCTGGAACCAAACGCCACGTTAGCCAGCCCTGCCGAGTGAAAGGAGAGTCTCTCTTCCACAGCCCTGAGGTCTGCACCCCTCCTGCACACCCCCAGAAAGGAGCCAAAGCGCAGCAGGGTTTGCCGCTCACCCAAGGCTTCCTCACCATCTCAGAGAAGCCTTTAGTGCCTGTAGTGCTGCTGTTCCCCTATCTGAAAGGCAGAGATAAACAGCTTCCTACCCAGACTGGCTCATGCGAGGACTGGTCCTTCTAGCAGCCTGTAATGCCCCGCGACCAGAGGCTAGGCACATACCTGGATGGACCAGCCAAAGCAAAGGATTGCTGTTCCAGCACAGCTCATCAGAGCTCCTCCTAGCTAGGAAAACCACGGGGCGGGGAGGGGGCGAGAAGGCTACAGAGCACAATCAGGCCTGAGTCCAGTAAACATGTTTATTGGCAGTTGCTCTCGCACATTGTCTCTTCCAGCCCAGTGGGGCTGGAGGGGGTGGGGGGAAAAATACTGATTGTCCATGAGCACAACCCTCATGTCATTCCCATTGATCCGCTGAGTCACTCCCGTATTAACAGTTTTGACAACACACAGGCTGAACAGGAGCTTGGAGATGGAATACAGAACAAGAGGCGATGGGAAGCCTCTCTACGTACTGACATCAGCGGAGAGAAGCACTCGCAGGGCAGAATCCAGAAACCTGCTGAACTGCAAGTGCCAACTTCCTCCTCTCCACTCGCTCTTCTGAAGAGTGCTGCAACAAGAAAACCAAACACAAACCATGCTGCAAGGGCAGGAACACAGAGCTCCATTCAGTGCGCCCAGAGAAACTGCCCAGAAAAAACAGTCTCCCCTGCAAACCACCACCAACTGCACCCCAGTCGTTTTGATGCAAGTGCAAACCAGAGCGGCAGCTGTTTTCGCAAAGAAACTACAGAACTGATTTATAAGGCCTTACAGATTTGTAAGCTAATAAGGAGAAGATCAAATCCCAAGGCAGACTGACGTGGGAGGGCAGCCATCTCTACAAGCCAACGAAACAATCCCACCCAGGGGGAACCGGGGGCTCCCCAAGCCTGCATACCACCACAGACCTGAGAGAAGCTGCCACTAGCCAGGCAGCAGGTTGGGGTTAGACCATCCTTGACTGCACCACAAGACTACAACCCACCCAGAGGCCCAAAAAGTGCTAAGCGGTGATAAAATCATCACCGGCCAACGTTCCTATCTGTAACGCACCGAATTAAAACAAAACCAACAAATCTTTGGCAAGTTCCTCACAGCAGTCAGGCCTACCCCGCCACAGAGAAGGCCTCTCCACAGGATCCCCATGGAGGCCTCCTGCCCTAATTTACAGCAATTCTTTTACAGACGCACTGGCAAACACCAAACGTTTTCTCCAATCTGTTACATAAGGCCCAATTTTTAAACCTCTGTGCTGGCAGTGGGGAGATGGGGGCACGCTGCGTGTGGCAGGCTGACAGGACAGTCCAGCTGGCAGATGAACTTACACACGCCTCAGAATTCATTTCCACATATCCAACCACTTGTTGTACAAAAGGAAAACAAATGGATTAGTTAACGAGGCAACTTCCAAACACACTGGTGCAAACCATTCGCACGCCTGCAGTCATTTTACACACAGTTTGACTCGGGTCCCAGTTACCTCTAGCTTGTTCAGAACAGACTGATGTCATGGCAACTTGAAAGACGTTTAACAAACTTCGTTTTTTAACTTCAGAAACACACCTAACACGGCAGGTCCCCACGCCGCCCAGACCACAAGCCATTCCTCAAAAGAAAAGACACCTTCCCGAACATCCCCACAACTTCACGTTATTCGCCCCCCCTAGGTCCAAGAGATCCACTCAATTCCCCTCTGCCAGCCACCAAACAGGAGCCACAGGCCTCTGGTGGCCCAGCTCCACAGGAGAGCTGCTTCTCATCTGCAAAGCTCTCCTCTTGGCTGCCTTAGGAACAGTTAAAGTCAGCTCCTGTCTGGTGGGGGCAGAAGGGGGAGGGTATTTTTCCCATTTCTCACATTCATCCTCACCCGCTTTGCTAAAGAGGGGGAAAAAAAAAAGCTATTTTAAATACCAGATTCAGCACAGTCCCTTTCCCCAAATAAACACTTCCCAACCCCTCTAGAGAGAGGAAAGCCACATACAAAGGAGCCAACATCCTGCGAGGCTCTGGCTCCGCCGGGCAGGCCGGGGCAGGGTGCAGGCCCGGGGAACACAACCCGGGGAGGCCCGACCCCATCCCTGCCACCGACCCGGCCTCAAACGGGCCCT
>NW_008795920.1:300954-301941 GCF_000699145.1 Aptenodytes forsteri
AGCGCCAGCGACTGGCGGGCCCGTTTCAGGGGAGGGGAACTGGGTCCGGGGGGTCCCGCAGAGGGGGTGCGGCCGTGGGACCGGTGGGCAAAGCCCTGCAGCCTCCCCCATCCCATCCCACCCCACCCCGTCCCGCGGGAGCAGAGGGAAGCCGGGGGCCCGTGTTTTACAAGCATTGAAGCCTTTCTGGGGACACCAGCCCCGAGCAAAGCCGCTGCCGTCCCCGCTGCCTCGCAGGGGAGGTCAACGGGACGGAGCTCCAGGCTGGTGGGACCCACCGGGACGGGAGCCGGGCGGGCACGCGGCCCCCAGCGCCACCTCCAAAAGCCTTTCGCTTTCTTCAGTTTTGGAGTTACTCAGATCAATCATTCGGCCATAAAAATCCTCTCCCTGCGCTCACTCGGCGAAGGAGGGCACAGCCGGGAGAATCGTTTCTTTTGGTGGCACAAGAGCTGTCCCCGCTTGAGCCTTTCGGGGTAACGCTGGAGGGAGGAGGCACCCCTGTACGATCCCGCTGCTCTCACCTTCTTCACGGCATGGGACGGATTCACCCCACAAATATTTTCAGGCAATGGGCAAATGAGTTTGTGTGGTTTTGGGGGAGAATCAGCTCTTCAGCCACCGGCATCACCCCAAATACCCATTTCAGCGTTTCCAGCCGCTTGAATCGATTCTCCCCCCGTTCCAGGGAGACGCTCTCCCCCCAGCATTTGTCTAAAGTACTTTTCCCCTGTGGGTGTTTGCTTCTAGAAAAAAAAGGCTATGATTTTAGAGAATGAGGAAAATAAAATGAGCTACTCCGCACGTAAAGCCCAGATGTTGCCATCCCGTCCCCGTGCTGCGACATGGCGCTCCTCCTCCTCCTGCTCCTGGCTCAGGAGGGCGGCGAGGGGCCGTGACCCGCGTCCCGCCGCTGGAGAGAATAAAATTGCCCCGAAGTACCCGACGGCAGAGCCATCCTTCCCTTCCCCCCCCCCCCGCCGCAGA
>NW_008795920.1:303616-325548 GCF_000699145.1 Aptenodytes forsteri
CCCCCGGCCGCAGAAAGAGGCGATTTCAAGCACTTTGAGGACACGTGAGTTGTTCAGACATTTGGCTTGAGAATTTACCCATCCTCTGGAGCGGGAGAGGGGGAAAGCAAATCGTTTTGATTTTAGTTCAAGGCAAACCTCCGGCAGCGAAGGCGCGGTGTGCCAGGCGTGGTCTGCAGAGACCTGTACTGCAGATACCTGTACAGCTCATGCTACGGAACCGGCTCAGCACCGGCGAGTTAGCGAGAAAAGCCGGGGAATTTCTGTCGGGAAAGCGTCCAGCTCTGAACCCTGCCCTCCTCCCGTGGGCACGAGTTAATTAGGGCTAATTCGCAAGCAGACAACACAAAACGAACCCCTCTTGATCACGCACGGGAGAACGAGCTGCTCGGGGGCGGGCGCACGAAACCTTCCTGCCGTGAAACACTTGCGTTGAGGGCCTGGGAAACCGAAGAGCGACAGAAACACATCGAGAACCAGACACAGGAAAAAGCCAGGCCCCTCCCAGTGTCCCATCCGATGCGCCCCCGGGTGAAGAGCCCCCACCCTGACACCAGGGACCCCCAAGACTTTTGGGGAGCTCCTCGGGGCGGGGGGCTGAGCTCGGCTGCACAACCACCCCCCCGTCCCCGCGCTTCGGGCTCGTTCCTGACGAACCTTGCCCCGTCCTCCTGCCGAGCCCCGGCTCTTGCGCAGGGAGCGCGGCGGAGGCGAACAACTCGTCTCTCCCAAGTGCCAAGGACCTGCCCTAGCAGCAGCTGGAGCAGGAGCTTAGAGCTGTGCCTTGTGCTCAGATTTTGAGGGCCTGGAGCAAGAATTTGAGCAAAAGCCGTTTCATCCTCGTGCTCAACCCATCACCGGCACAGCAGCGAGCAGCTGTAGGAAACCACTGCCGGTGAAAGCGAGATGCCGGTGGCTGGGCAGGGGGTACCTGGCACGAGGCTTTTGGAGATAAGGAAGGCATTGAGATTAGCAGATGTCGTACCAAGCAGCTGTGATGAAAACGGCTCTTTTAGGATTAAATATCTGCTATGGAGCGGAACTGGGGTATGTAGCCACAATACGGTAATTTGGGGCAATAAATTCAGCTACGTGCTAAATAGAGCAATTCAACTCACCTTCGCTGTCGAACGGCCCGTTTACTCCAGGGATAATGATCTCCCTCCGGCCAATAAACCAGAGAAGGCAGAAGCCAGCGCTGCAAGGGGCCGGTGCGAGGCTCTGGACAGCTAAGGAGAGCCCAGGAAAACAGACCTCGACCCCAGCGCTCAGGAGATGCGACTTTCTCACCCCCGCCCCCACCTCTGCTCTCCGTTCCCTTCGTTAGGAAAGGAGAATAATGGCAGCACCTTATCAGGCACCTGTAAGAGCACAAACCATAGCGTGCCACTCTCACACCCACCCAGCAGAGGATGAGCTTCGTCCATAAACGTGCTGCTCTTTTAAGGAAAAAAAACAACATGTGGTGGGAGACTTTGGAGGAAAACAGAGATTTCGCCATTTCCCTCTGCCAGATAACTCCGGTTACCTAGGAACAGACACACTTCTCTAATGCGGCCAGTTCTTCTCATCAAGCACAGGATGAGCATTTATTGTCTTGTGATCAGGAGAAAAACGCAAACAAAAACCAGAGCTCCACAAGCGACGGGAAACATCGCGCGCACACACGCCACGTGATGCCGAAGGAAACCAGGAGCCAGGCCCAGGTTAATGGTGTTAAGAAGTCTTAGAAATCTAATGTAAACATTTTAAAACATACAGAGTCGTCCCAAAAAAATAAGCCACGGTAGTTCAGGCAGCGTGTTGAGTCAACTTTCTGGAATTACGGTTTCTGGCATCGAAGAGGATGGAGGGGGGATGAGAGATGGCAGATCCCATCCAGAGAGGTTCGTTTAAGCTCTGTAGGGATCTCAAGCAGCGTATGCTAACGGGTCGCGATTTTGGTGTCTGGCTCCGACCGTTTTGGTGGGCAGGCTCCTAAGTACCCCTTCCCCTTGCATCAAGCATTTGCAACGTGAGCGAACGTGGGTGCTTCAAAACAGCCCCCCAGATTATCCAAGGGGGAGGGGGGTGGGAAAAAGAAAGAGAAGCAGGATGCGGAGTCCCCGGCGATGCTTCTCCTCCTGGTTCCTTTGAAATCTCCAACCTGACACCCTAAAAAAGGACAGACACCAATCGCTTCTGAAAAATTTTGGCAAGAGGCCGAGGATGGCGAGGGGCAGGGCCGGGGGGAGCGTGGTACACAGGTGCACCATGTTCTGGCTTCCAAGTATGACAAACCTCGCATTCAGCCCCATTAACCTCCCCTCACTCCCCCGTAGTGCAATCGTATTTCCAGGGAGTTAATCGACAGGCAGTTCTTCTATCACTCTCCGATGGCAAGCGACAAAGAACACTTAAAATTACACTTGACACAAGACAAAGGCACCTAAAAGCTTGACAACGCGATCGGGTCGTGTTCTGTTAAGAAGGCTTCAAGCGTTCGTACTTACAAGCACATTGCACACTCGCAAGAAAAAAAAAAACCCTCGTGTTCGGAGCACGTTAAATATCCCAAACCCAGGAAAAGGCTGGTTCTGCAGCAGGGCGTCAGTGTTGCTTGTAAACGGAAATTCAGGGAGGCTCTGCCCTCTGATTCATGTTTGCTTTCGCTTTGGCCCTAGTAACAAAGGTGTCATGCAGACTCCAAGCTGTACTTCACTTAGTATTTACAGTATGACACAGGAAAAGTTAATAGAGCAAATGGAAAGTTCTGCAGGGGCAATGCGGAAGGAAGAGTTCTCCTTCGTGAACTAATATTTTATTAGATAAGGCACATGTAGAGAGAGTTTTCAAAAGATCACTTGCAAATCAATTCCACCTAGCTAGGACAACCTCCCTGTCCCGTTCCAGGAGCCAATTTTGTTTTCCAGTTACTCAGTGTGAATTTGGAGTGACTCCACTTACACCGTAACACCTCTGGCATCCCATCCGCCAGCCTGCCAAGCCGGGCAGGCTCTGGGTCTGACCCACGGGGTGCCCAACACCTCCCAAGTCTCCGCAGCGGAGCTCTCCGTCCTTCACAGGATCATTGGCCGAAACTTTCAGAGCCGAAGACTTTGAACACTCACTCCCTATAAAAATATTGGGAACTGACCTCCCAGTTTTGACAGGTTTGAAAAAAAAAAAAATTCACAGCAGGCTGTTGAGGGAGAAGAAAAAACTGCAGCCTTTGCTGCTTGGATCGCTGTAGGACACGGGGGAATTGGATGGCTCAGGCTACAGAAGTCCTGACGTGCATGCACAGAATGGAGATGAACCACGAGACGGATGCTAGCTCTCAGGGAAAACAATCCCTCCCAACAGCTTTATCCTCCCTTTAGCTGATTCTTGGAAAAAGGCAAAAATCTCTCTGCTCGTACATGGAAGGAAAGTGCTGCTGGCTACACAAACGCAGTCCAGGTCTGCACAGCTAACGTCAGTTACGAGGACTAACAAGCTTTCCTTGGTCTACCAGACCCCACTGCAGAACGTTTGGATTTCAACTACATCGGTAGAAGGCAGAATTAAAACTATTCATTGTAACAGGATCACTCCCAAACCACACTGGGGCCCCAGCACCGAGATCAATAGTTATCTTGCACGTGGCTACCGGCTGGGAGCCCAGAAAAAAGGGTGTCCCAACAGGGCAAGGTGTGTCCCGTGGGGCATTTCTTGGGTCAGCCGTATAAGTGGAAGTTGGCTCAGAGATCTCGTGCTGCCTACCTGTAACGGGGTGAGCATCACCCAGGGAGCCAGGCCCAAAGCCCAGTGTCAGCAAGCTTTTCAGTAGTTTCCAGTGGGCTTTGAATCAGGCTTTTAGCGAGCAATCGGTAACCAAATGAGATGAATCTGCACCTTTGAAGCCGACAGATCTGGCAAAAACGTTTGGCAGCAGGGAAAGCAAGACTTCCAGCATAACAATAGTCCTAGCCAGACAAATGAGGACTCTTGCGGACTTCACATCTGAACAACACTCACCCACAGCAAGCGCCGTTATCTAAAGGATTCTTCACCAGAGAGCGCAAGCAAATGAGGTTGTAGATTTTACAAATACCTTCGATATCACTAGTACCAAATAATTTAGGTGTTGCATTTCCCTTAGAGTGAAAAATTCCAGATTATTTATCCGGGAGAGTAAACACCGGTTGCTACTACTGCTCTGACTGCGTTTGTTACAGTTACAGACGACTTGGTGGTGTGCTGTGCATGTGATGAAAACTAAGCAGGGAGGCAGGAGAAGGAGCAGCCGTGGTAGTGTTCGCCGTCGTGGGGAAGCCTTTTTCACATACGGTCATGAGAAGATTCCCTCAAGCAAGGGCAGTGAACGGTTGGTTCTTCAGTCTGCAACGAGACAAATACTGGTAACTCAAGGCAAACAAAAAAACCTTCCGATAAGGCCGTGCAGTGCTCCGGAGGTGGCAAGGGCTGACAGCACATTATCTTCTGCAGTGATGAGGAGACAAAAACCAAAAGAGTCCCCAAGATGACTGGGGTGCTTGGGGAGGAATGCAAATGATCTTTTCAAATAACAATAATAAAAAGACCAAAAAGAAGAGAATCCAGGCAGTTTGCAGCTGTTGCTGCTTAAGGCCATTGGTTTCCCGGGGGATAGTTGGGCACTGTGGGATACTCTGGCAGGCTGTTCCCAGAAAAATTGCTGTACTGGGCCTCCCTGCTGGGGGGGTTCCTCCATGTGCCGCTGTTCCACTCGTCCTGAGCTTTCTGAAAGCTTCCACCAGCCCCTCGGTAGATTTTATGTACCTAATGGATGAAAGAGAGAACAAGAGGAAAGTCAGCAACAGGTACCCACACCTCTTCCTCAGAAGAGCTATAGTCACTTTGGTACTGGTTCGTGTATTTGTTTCTCTCTCTGTAAAGAGCTGTATTTCCAAGGAACAAAAGCACTAAAAATGTAATAATACAGTGATCAGAGGTGCAAACAGATAATATCAACCCAAGACTTGAACCCATTTCAGCCACACGTCTGGGATTCAGGCTGGGGATCCCACAGCAAGGCAGCCAACCCAGGCCAGCGGGCCGAAACCTCTGTAAAACTGACACTGCTGCTTCAGCGGGGCTTCTGTCTTCTCTCCTCCTCTACCATCAGTCTGCTGAAGCTTTCCAGACAGTCCTACCTCCAAATCCTTCTTTCTGCAGAGAACCGAGGACCGCTTCCCATCCTGCCACCCAGTCCCCACTGCAGGCCATCTCGAGGTGCTTCACCTGTACCATCAATGACCATCCCAACGAGCAATGAAGCTTGCTTCGAGTGACGTAAAGGAACATCGCCACATCAAACGGTGACAACATCCAGCCCCAGCTGTCTTGTGTTATCTGGATTTGTCTTCTAGATACTCTGAGAGACACCAACTGACTACACTATGAAACCTCTAAAAGCCGTGATGGCTTACAGTGGCTGCTGAGCTGCCTGTTCACATTTATTGCTATACAAAGTGCGGATACTCCAAGTCAGAGAGACATCTGAAGCACCTACCCTTAAAATGCAGATCAGCATTGCGACCGCTGACATTGTAAACATAATGGCAGGAAACAGCATAAACACAGCAGCTGCGACATTGGTGCTAAAGAAAGTAATGGCCGCCAACCATCCGCTGGAAGAAACAGAAAGAAAGAAAGAATATCATTACAGCTCTCTTTTTTAAGCGTCCTTATTATCAGAAAAACTGCTTACTCATACCCAGAAATTACAAGGCAGCTTTAAAGCTCTTGAAAATGGAAAGAACAATGGAGAAAATGGACACAACTAAATGCAGCTCAGGCAGGTATTTCCCCAAGATCTCAAATCTCACTTGCCAGCATCCCTCGCTAATCCAGTCTCAGACCTTCAGGGGACAGCCAGCTGCACAGACTTTGGGAAGAGAAGATTTATTCCCAAGGTGCTTTTGGTTGCGCAGAGGTTGTGCGTCTAGAGACCAGACCTGGGAACAGGGAACATGAGGGTCCTATGATTTACGCTGCATCTCTGTTCCTTTGATGGCAATAACCAGGTAGGGCAACTGGGGAGCATCAGCAGTTAAGAAAACAAAATGCTGTTCGGAGCGCTAGGACTTTCTATCATTGGTAGTTTCAGCAGGAAATTGCTCTCAAGTCTCTAGAGACAGAAAGTTAAAACGCCAAACAATTATAACATAACCAGGGACCGACACTAAAACGCTCCCATTTATTTTAGGACAACTCTCACAATACTCGCTCTATAGGCCAACAGTGAGTCATCGTGCACTGCTCACCATGTGCTGCGAATACTTTGAGGGCAATGCTAAGAGAGGATCAGATGAATCTTGAAACTGGCTGGTTAAACGGTAAAAAGAAATGGACATTGTGGGAAGGTGCTAAAAAGAACAAGCGGGTGAGGATATCCGACTTCTGCCAATACAGCAGTGAAAACAGAACTGTGTACTCCAAGAGCAGATATAATTATGCCACAGAGGAAAACAAAAAGCTTCTTCTGCTCCACCCTGTACAGACTCCCACCAGTTTCTCAAAAGTTCATGGAAACAGCCCATAGCCTGAAACTCTCAGGCATGGGAGCCGAGTGCTCAGCTGTAAGACTGTAGGAGCATCCTGCTTACCAAGCTCCCCATCCGGAGAAACCAATCGCCTGCAGGATCGTGAGAATAAACTGTGCGCCAAAGATGAAGAAAAAGGCCATAAAATTAAACGAGCTGTCCGACCTGTGAAGGAAGAGAGGATGTTAGGGGGAGACTGGCACCTCGCGTTACTTCACACTGATGTTTGACCCCATCACGTACAAACCCTCGAATCTGGTATCTCAGAAGAGATCCCTCTACAGCTATGCACTTTGAAGGCTACTCCTCTTTCCCTGGCAGTGAAAGCACGCAGATCCATGAATCATCAGCGCCTAACCTCTTCCAATAGGCCCGGCTCCTGCAATTCCTCTACCAAAGTAATTGCCTGATGATGACACACGAGGAGCGGCAGTCTCCTGCAGAACAGAGTGCCTGAATCGTTTGTCTGACCAAACATCTGAAGACAGCACAGCCCGACACCTGTGCAGCTCAGCCACTGGCAAGTAGGCACAAGGGGGCCTGAACGCTTGCAGGCAGAGTTTGCCCATATGCTAAAAGTGATTGCTGAGCATGAGAATTCCAGCTGGGAACGTCTCAGCGGCTGCTCGTCATCACGCTTACACACCCACGGTTAATAATCCGGCACTGGGACATAACAGGAGGAAAAACAGCCACAAGAGAAGCGGGTGGTACCCTGTCTGGGGAAATGCAGAAGCATGCTTTCGCATCTTTGTGGGCTCCACATCTCCAGGATGCACAGGTCGAGAGGGTCCTGAATATGTGAGGTCCTTTAATTTATGCAGGTATAATAGACATCATGAATATGATCCCAAACAAGAAGGCTGAACAGACCAGGTACGTTCATGATCTCTCCGTCATGGGTGCACTGGGGCACAGCACTGTCTTGCCCGAGTTTTGGCTCTGCCACAGAACTGCAGCAGAACATCTTCATCTCATTAAACCAGCTACGTCGATGAGCCAGCCTTTCACTGTGAGCCCAGGCACATCTAAAACTCCCCAAACTATCATTTTTAATGATACAAATGATTCCCATTCTCTCAGGAACTCAAAGGGTCCATGATTTACAGAAGAGATTTACAAAAAACACTTCAGTTGCCTATGAGGCATCTTGGTGCAAGGGGGAGATTACAAAAGAGCCCCAGTCACTCCCAGCTTCTGCTCAAACCCTGAAAGCATTTTCATGTTTATTATTTTAATTATTATTATTTTAATGCTTATTAGTATTATAATTCTAGCCCTAATGCCTAGAGAGGAGATGAGGGAGGCAGGACCCCAGGCTCTGGAGAGGTCAATGCTGTGGACCCTGGCTAGTCCGAGACAAGTGGAAAAGCCTCCGGCCAGACCCCTGCCGCTCTGTGCCGCGTGTTAGTACAGTTATCTTTCATCTTCCAAAAGATGGCCACGGAGATGCTGTGAAAGAAACTTGCCATCCCCGAGTATCCTCACGATCCCACCCTTCAAATATCACCTCAGAGTACAGCCATGTGAAAGAAATACTTTAAACACAGACTGTTCACAGTAGTGCCTATCATAATCCAATTAACAAGGATTAGGCTCGAAGCTGAGCCTTCAAACAGACTCTTGCAACTACGTCCTGAAAGGGCTGGAGGAGTCTTCATTTGAAAGGATCTGTGGGAATTAGTGGGGATACACAGAAAAGGTGATTTCTGATCCAGCTTTCTGGTGCAGATTTGCAACAGCTTTGCCCTAGCGCCAAAGCTCTGCAGCTAATTTAATTTTGGATGCAGATGTAGGTTTTAGGAAAGCATCTTCGCAGTACCTGATGCCAATATTGAAGGGTTGCCTCTTCCCAGACCAAGCACAGCAAGTGGGTCTGACCTTGCTTTCTTGAATCACGACTAGCTGCAATCCCACAAGAAACAGTGCTGCCCCACTGCAGTGTTTTTTAAGCCTCTTCTACAAACTGATGTTAAAGTCAGTGATCTGTGGGCTTGCCAAGTCTGTCCCCTAGGGCTTATTCTTTTTTTAACTGTAGAAGCCTTTACACAGAGTAACCTCGGGGACCTTTCAGTATTCAGTTGCACAAACACATACAAACAACATTAAAGAAATAATTAGAAATGGTCCTTGTGAAGCCCAGAGGAGGTCAACGGGGAGGAGTAATTTTTCCCAGACTTCAGAATGGAAACTGCTCTTTGAACAGAGCTCTAGCCGGCACTCGGAGGCCCTCGGGCTTCTGAACTAGGGATGGAGACAAAACCCCAGCCCCAGAGGGCAAGAGTTCAGAGCTAGTATTTTCATGTCTTTTAAAACTTTCCAATGAATCCAACCCAGCGGCCTTCCATTTCCATCAGAAATAATCCTCCCCTGTACTCCATGACGTAGTCACTGATGTTTTAAGCACCACCAGTGCGTTAACTGCCCAGCGCTGTTAGTATACAAAGCGTAAACTCGGAAGAGCATTTAAACAACTAATTTAGCATGTGCTAAATAGATAGGACCCCCCTGCCAACTCCCATTTCTATCAGCTGCTTTTGCTGTTATCTAAACCAACTCATCACAGAATCTGGTGAATCATCAAAATCCAGAATATTCTGGTAACAGGGAACCAGAGCGAGCTTCACCTTCAGAGTCAAATCCCTGACTGGTGTGTGGGGTCTGCTGGTGACCCGCAGCGTGACACTGGGCAGGTCCCTCCCTCCTCTGTGCCCCCTCTCCCTGCGTCAGGCTGGAAACTGCTCGGGACCTTCACAGCTCTGACAAGCATTATGCATTAATGTCTGAATAACGCCTCGTGATCCACAGCAAGCATGAGCAAATGCAAAATATTATTAATTAAAGTGAAAATGTAGGATGGCTTTAAATATTTGTGGAGTTTCAGAAGGACTCGCTCCAGGGAACTGCTTTTATCTAAAAAGCAAAGCAGCCAAGCTCTCAAGTATCTAGAGACAAAAAACAGAAGAGTTCTCAAAAACTAGTAACTTAATAGTCTTCCATCAAAATAAGCCTCAATGAAGCTTTACCAAATTACTATCTATCTAAATGCTATACTGATATGAGGGTGCTGCTAAGCTTGAGATATTTAAGTAAAATATGAATTTCATCCTCATGGAAGTGGCAAACTACTCGCTGCTGCTCACCTCCAATCCTAGGCGGGTGACCCTCAGTCCTACCTCTAGTATTTATAAGTAGCCACATTCTTCTCTATTTCCAAAGTAAACAAGACATTCAGACATCAAGTCCTTGGTCTTTATCCCAGACAAAGAGATCTCCATAGGAGCACTCCCCAGTAACAACACATCTCTCTCCCAGAGGAAACGGAAACAAAACCGCCTCATGGGCTTCTACTTACCGAAAGGCTTTGTACGCAGGTCGGAACCAGCAGACGTAGCCGCAGGGACTGAAGAGGATAAGCCAGAGGATGGCCAAACCAAAATTGACCCCATAGCCTCCTCCGATCCACCACGCCAGGCATGCAATTATATTCACTACTAGTGTGGCGCAATAAACTGTAAAGAGGGCAGAGGAAAGAACATGAGGCTGTGCAGTTTCACGTCTTCATGCAAAAAGGAAACAAACACCCGGTATTATAACAGGAAGGGTCCGCGCTGCACTGGGAGACTCAAGCCCAATGATGCAGCCGCCCCAAGCGAGTCGCAGGTTCCTGCGTGACCCCAGGAGCCGGCAGGACAGACACATCCATCTCCAGAGGGAGCGCTGCAGCAGAGGGACGAGGAAACTCTTTTGGGACCTGCCAAAGGAGGGAGAGCTGGGTAGCAACTGGTGTGACCAATGCAAGACTCAGGCCAGTATTATGATGAATCACAAGCAAGGTTCAATTCCCATTTGTAGCAAAACCCCTTCATGAGGAGAGGGCTGTAAAACACTGCCCTGCACCCAGCCTCGATACGACTTTGGTCTCCGTGCTTGCTGAGGCTGCCTCAGGAGCTATTACAGAGCCAGCACAGCGCCTTGCAGGCTCTCTCTCTCTCTCTTTGCTTCCCTGGGCCTCCGAGGAAGCCTGGAAGTTAGCTTCAGGGCTTGTAAGTGCTGCCTTGAGTGACGGGATAAGCAAACTCCAATTAAGCTGAGAACATGGGACCACAGGGGTGGCTTAAAGGCCTTTTCGCATCCCTGTTCCTGCCACTTGGATAAAAAGGAACAGTTGACAACGGCCCCCAGAGCGCACCAGTGCTGCGCTAAGTAGACGTGCATGAAGTGACGCTGCTCCCCCCTTTCCCTGAAGCTCAACATCACCGCAAAGGGGGGCTGCACACTTCCTAGCTTTCGCAGGCTGAGCTCAGTCCCCATGCCAGGGGCTCCCCGCTTCCCTCCACGCGCTCCCCTCAATACTCCAGGGACTCCCTGCAGCTGTCCTTGCATCCCCCCAGGCTCTGCCAGTCTCGAAGAGGCTTAGCCCAATTACAAGCTCCTATTTTGGAAAACAGGTGGTAAATCTTAAAAAAACTCAGCGGTAACCTGTATCAATTAGCACAGATAAAGAGAAATGAGAAGGCAGAGGGTCCAAACACAAAAGACCCTTCAGTACCGCCTGGTGATGAGCTCACAGTAACACTTTGGACCCTGGCCTCATTTATTCAGTCAAAATTAAACCCCTGAATTTCTCTTCACCCGTGTAAGTGAACATGCCCTGCCCATTCCTTTCTTCACTACATGCCGTGGCTCTGCAGCATGCCTGCACATCACTGGCTTGGTCCTCTGATGCCCGACGCCAGGCTGGCCTCTCCTTCTGACTCTTCTCTTTCCTCCTCTTGGCACAGAACCACCTGCCTTCATGCAGCCCGGGGGCTGCTAAACAACTACAAAAGTTTTGTGGTCATAAAATACTACTGACAACACAGCTGGGAGAATCTAGCATGGAAAGCATCCGAACCCAGCTGCCGCTTCTGACATACAAATTACATGAGAGTTAAAATAAAACATTGTTTTACTACAAAGAAAATTTCTTCTGCGTAGCTAACAACAAGGCTTTATACGCAATGGTTTGGATGTATCTTAATATTGGGGGGGAAGAAAGAATTTTCATTATTTAAATTTCATTTATACGGTCATTAGCTGTACTTGCCCAAATGTTTATTTTCAGAAGTCATTTATTCTCCAAAAGTTACTTAATAAAAAAAAAAAAACAACCAAAACCAGCAAGCCAAGAGCACCGATAGAGAAAAAAAAAAAAAACCAGCAAGCCAAGAGCACCGATAGAGTTTTAAGGAACTTCTGGTTCCTGGTTCTCATCAGGTAGGAGTTTGCTCGCCAAGAGCACCGATAGAGTTTTAAGGAACTTCTGGTTCTCCCTGCACATCAGGTAGGAGTTTGCTCTCCAGTAGTGGGAGCTCTGGTACAGGTTTCCTCAAATCACCATCCACCTTAAGAAAACGTTCACATCCAATTAAAGTCATGAGCATTCAACCTTCTAACAACGACTTTTGTGTATCTATTTTTAACACCGGCCTTTTCTTGTTTACCGCCTTCCCTCCATGCGTGTGTCTCTCTCCATCCCATCCCAAAAAGTCGGGGAGACCCCAGAAGAAAAGTGCACTGCAGATGGAAGTTTAAAACTCCTGGTGAAAATGTCGGGCCTCCTCGGCCAGGCCTAGAGGAGTTGCCCAAACGGCTGGCACCTTTCCAGCCTGCCATTAACTTGAATGAGGGGCGCTTTGTTTCGGAAGAGTCGCAGACAAAGGCAGCTTTACAGCATGCGACGTTTAACCAGCTAGTCTGAAGGGACAAGCAGTTTCTTCAGGCAAGAAAATTACAGAGCTCATTTCAGCATCTCTAAATAACGAAAGGACAATGGAGTGATAGATTATGCTATTATTTATGCACACAAATCTCTCTCATACACACATCCCATGCATCTGGAATAAAAGCCATGCCACCAAATGCATATCTGGCAGAAAACAAGCTTTCCTTCAGTGAGAAGGGTAAATAGGATGACAAGCATTTGGGGGAAAAAAGATAAGCAAGGCAAAAAGATTTTTAATCTTCCAAAGCATTCCCTGTGGTTCTCTAGGCCTGCCACACCATTTTTCATCCGATTTCATTCCTTGGAGAAGAATGGTCGATTTTCATTACTGGCTTTTGAATGGCTAAGCCAGGCAGCACAAGCCCAGAGCCAGGAGGTCTGTTCATACAGAATATCAGCAAATCACCAGCTGTGACCAAGAGGATCAGCACCCTCCTCCAGCAGGATGGGGAACGTTTTGCGGGCTATGGATAGCTAAGGAAGAGACGGCGTACGGCTAGAAGACACTGCTTCAGCTGGGAAGGGAAATCTGTGGCTGGGCACAAACAAGGGGGAATTTTAGCCTTCCTATAGCGAAGTGGGGAGACAGGTAGCAAGCAAATGAGCCACATTTATTTTCTTGCCTAAAATTCTCCTATTCATCTTAGTTTAGGTGAATTGGGAATTACTTTAAGAGGGCTATTTTGGGGAGTAAAACATCACTTGACATTAATAAAGGTATCAAGTGCGGTCTGCTTTTTTTCTCCTCAAATTTACTAATAGACTTTTCTAGCACTGATACTCTCTCCTTTCTTCAACAGCAGCTCTGCGGCAAAGATTCAAGGCACAGCAGCTTAAAATTTGGACATAAAGTTACATTACAGTATTCTAAGATGAATCATCGTTTCTCATCAACTAATTGCAGTCAAAACTTTAAAGTGTGTAAGTAATTGAGACCTATGTTTTTTCACTACACACATACGTTTTCCCAGCACAGGTTTCTTATTCAACTTACAGATCCATACGTGGTAGATTCTCTTCACCAGAGACTGATAATCGATGGGAATTTCATCAGCAAAATTCTGGTAGAAACACGGTTTCAGAGGGATAAACTTGGGGAGCGGTGGGAAGTTATTCACCTTTTCTACAATGCAGAACACAGATATTAGCTGAATGCAGAAACATTCTCATACGGCTGAACAAGTGCAATATCCTCCACACCTTCCCAATACGCACCCGTGGAGCCCTAGGTCGAGGGGACTCACAAGAATCAAAAGAGAAAACCATCGCCAGCTCTGGCCATTCACGTTACTCACTGCAGTGCGTTCATCCCCACCCCAGACACCAAACATCTTGTTCTCCTTCCTCAGCAGTGGACACGATATTTAAACTAGCACATGCCAGGCTTAGAGCGAGGAATAGAAATGAGCTAATAAGCGACACGTGGATTTGATACCTTTACACATCAGTGTAAAGTTGTGCAAAAGGCGCCGCAAGACAAAAAAAACCCTTAAAATAAGCTCCAGGACGAGGTTGCCCAGGAAGGGGGGAGAGGCCAGCAACATCTGGGGGGAACAGGCTGCACAGAGGTTTTTAGTTACAACCTCCGAGAAAACCAAAGCAAGAGGAAAGGCTGGCGATTGTCCAGACAAGCAGATTTACCTTCAGACACGAGCTCTGAGTAGGTGGGCTTGCTGGCGCATGGATCAGGCCTTAGGACCTGTAGTAGATACGTCCCTGTGACAGTAAGGAAGGGTGCCTTTTGATCAGGCCTTAGGACCTGTAGTAGTGTGACAGTAGTACTGTCCCTGTGACAGTAAGGAAGGGTGCCTTTGGAAAGCATCTCTCAAACTGGAATTTAGTACTCGGATATCATCCAGTTCAGAGAAGGCAAGTCAGGTGTCAGGGATGATTTTGTTGTGACAAGACTCACGAAGGTACCCTTTTTTCTTGAAAAGTCAAGTTTTTCCTGTAAGGTTAAGCCCCAGCAAAAAAAAAAAAAGGCAAAAAAAAAAAAAGCTTTGCATTCAGATACAATAAATCAGCAAATGCTGACAAAAGCGATATGGTGAAGAAAACCTTACATTGAGAAGAAACTATGTTTTAAAATCAAGTAATTAAATGCCTAAATCCTCTGCATTTCAGCCGCTGTCAGCTTCTAAACAGACGCGCAGATTTGTCTGTGTATATGCGTGTGCCTGGATGTGCGTTTCTACATGTTTGGGAATGTCTGCTCTTGCCTTCCAGTGCTGATTAAAGTTTGATTCCAGGGCATTGTGACTAATTGTCTCTAGTCCACTTCAGCCCCAGTAAACAGAATTAAAAACAACCAGAGGAAGAGATGAAGAATGTCCTGGGAAAACCTCCAAATGGCACAGAAGACGAGAGGAAATGTCTGAACAAGAACTGTCAGCACAAGAGTTCCCCTCCTCTTGCCATTATCTCTGTGTGAGAAGACATTTTGCAGGAGCAGCTTCTTAGCTTCATTTGAAGGTTGGCAGGGAAGAGTCTAAAGCTGTAAGCCATGCTTTAGGAAAGAAAAGGCTTTACTTCACGCAAAGGAAAGGCATATTTTCACGCAGAAAATATGGTGAGGATAACGCCCACTGTGAGTACCTCAGAATTAAATATGGACTCATGTCTGAAGTCACCAGCCCAACTTGACTTTTCAGCAGACTTTTCATTATAAAAACAAACATTGTCTTCCACCCCTCCTCACCCATCTCCTCTAAATGCATTTTACGTTAATCCAGATGCCCTCTAAAGCTGGTATTAGTTACTGGTTAACACTGCTGACCCCATCACATGTAGTGCTGATGTCCCACGGCTGCTTTCAAGGTCTATAGGAATTTGGACTTCTTAGCACTAATTTTTTTGTTTGCTATAAACCCCTAATGGGCTTTCTCCTGGATAGTCCGTCTCAGCAGCCTACAAAAGGACATAACAACACTGGATCAAAGGAGAGGAAGGGGGCAAAGCTTTTAAAGCTAAAGAGACAGCTCTCTAGAGAAGTCAATGAGACCAAGATTAACCAACCACAGTAAAAGCAGGTTCTCTAACAATCTTTTTTTTTTTGAGGGATAAGGAAAATTTTGTTCTGTCCCTCTTCAACAGCCGAAGCTGCAGCTAGTTACTTTGGTTCTGCTCTCTTCCATTTTCTCTCTCTTACAGTACAGATCTGTCACGGGCAATAGAGCTGCTGCCAGCCTCTAGTGCAGAAGTCCCAAATGATGGGGCCAAAACCAACTGGCCTGCTGGGCACCAGCCACTGCAGTCTGTCATTTTTCAAGCTCACAAAATGCTCCAAGTACTTCCGCAACTGTGCGCTGGGTACACAAAGATCGGGATTACACCTCTCCTCTGTTGCTGCCCAGCTGCAAGCAGCCAGATGACCACTTTTTCCCACCCAGAGACCCTGCAGTTTTCAACTGTTCCGGGTTACTTCCAAGAACAGACAAAAGAAATCAAATGAAAATACCCCCTTTCATGTCTGACTGCATAGCTTGGAGTGCTACAGCACTCCATCAAGGCTAGGATCAACACATTAGGTCAGCAAGCACAACCCGTGCTTTCAAAAACCAAACTGTATTACCAATGAACAGCAGCTGTATGCAAGTCCCGGACTTTCTCTTATCTTAAAAAAGTTGGGAGGAATTTTGTTACTAATTTCACTACAAGTAAAATTAAGACGTATTAATATCAATAGTACAGCTAGGAACGCTGTGGAAAGCTGTTTAGCCTCTGTAAGGAAGAAATTATTCTCATGTACTTTTTTGTGAATAAATTCCATCCTCATAAAACTTTCGAACAAGTCACACCTGAGCCTTTGTTGCTAGAACAGTAACCTCAGCTGACAAATCTACAGTGGATGCAGCGTAAAAGTGAATGTGACCAAGGCAAGAAAAGAGAAGTAGCTGAAGAGCTTTAGGGATCATTAAGATCTCAGGAAGGGACGCACGTCGCATACCTGATGCATTACAGCCATCACAGCATACTGAAAAACATTCTCTGCAACCATTCTTCTCCCTACATTGCCGTATTTTGAGGTGCTCTTACCTGCCATTTCTATTACGAGTGTTCCCTGGTGAAGTTTCAGACAGATAGCAACAGATCTACTGGAGAAAGAAAATCAGGTCAGCACACGTCACTAACCAGCACCCAAAGAATCTCCTGGAATCGGGAGTATCTCCGGTACGGTGTGGGACAGACTGCGAGCCCGGGGTTCCCACTATGAACTACTCGTCTCCAAGTGCCCAAAGCAGGCACGCTGGAACCTTACAGAAAGGATCACAATTTCTCCTCGTACATACGAAGCTCCACATGAGATGTGGTAATATCTCATTCAGCACAACCCCACTGTCAACCACTTTTAAGGCTTGTATTATTCAGCAGCAAACGAATGTGCTCTTAGCGGTACCTGGCAAAGGCTGAGGATGCACGGAGAGCCGCTGCCAGAACGTGTGCACCTCCCAGCCGCAGCCAGACAACGGGCTGAGACAGACAGCTCTGGTTGGGACCCAGCAAAGCACATACGGCAGAAGAGAAATTTGTACAAGCTCACCAGACTTAATGCCTCATTTAGGTGTTGAGCTCCTGGCTCGCTGTGGACCTTCCCAGCTGCTGAAACAAACAGATAATCACTGTTAGCTGGGAAGTAAACTGCTGTTAAAAAAAAAAAAAAAATCAGCTGGTACACAAAACCCAACATCCCTCGTTATTTTAATAATTCTGCACAACCCTTCTTAAAACGCAGATTCGTTCTTCCTGTTACCGCCATTGAACGTGACCGTAACTCTGGAAGAATCAAATCCTGCAAAGTTGACTCCGTGTCAGCCGTGTTGCTGATTTTGGCAGAACTGATCACACAGATGAAAGCCGCAGAGAGGTCTGTGCTGAGCTTTGATTCTGCCCCTTCTTCTTTAAGGATAAAAACACCGTGTGCCCCTACCTGCAAATCCTAGAATGGAAACACAGAATACCACAAAACAACCCTCTAAAGCAGCACTGCGGGGTCTGACAAGAGTCATCAAGAATGAAGGAAGTCTAAACTAAAAACTGCCCCTACAAAAACACAACAAACACCACAGGCTGCTGCCGGCACCGACAGCAACTGCAGCACCGAGGTCAGAATAGCTGCGTTGTAGCCAAAGCCCTCGGGATTTAAGCAGCTCATTTCCCTTTTCTGCACCCCTGTGCTGTCCTCCTGCGTGCCCCGTGTATGGTCTGGAGGTTGCAGAGTTTACACTGGCGCAATTATTTTGTTGGGGTTGCATTCACTTTCCTTTTTAATTGAGCTACTCTAGCACAGTCCTTGGTGGAGACAACGGCACTCTGCTAAGAAGCGGGACCTGTACAGGCAGCTTATTCCTCCTGTACATAGAGATGCAGTTATATACAAGCCTAACTATGTCTACATTGAGGAGAACGTATTATTTTGCTTGTACCAGTCTAAAGAAAGCAACAGAGTGTGGACAGGAAAGCTATGTCAGTCGAGAGCTGCTCAGGGCTGGGACTCCCTGGTTAACGGCTCGCACAAGGGGCCCCGTCGCAGCTGAAGCCTCCGGGCTTTCCCACAATACAGACATTACCCAGTGTCTGACCAGAGTTTCATAACTTATGATTTAGAAATGGAAGCATTTTGCTTTGCCTTTTTTAAATGCGGAATAGAAAATAAAGTGTGAAGACAGTTAAGAATACAGTTAAAACTTCACCCCACCCATTTGCAGCTGCTCCCAGCTGAGATCTGTAAATTTTGGGGGAAGAGCAAACGACACAGGAACACCAGTTACGCTAACGCACAAAGAGAAAAGAATCCTTCACCGAAAGATGAGCAAACGAGCAAGGTCCTTCTTCAGAAGGGGATTATTTAGTTCATGTACTTCAGTGCCAGTGTCTTACAGCTGCAGAGTGGTGGGAGGCGTCAGTCTGTCCACTGGAAAAGGGACCAGAAGGAAAGACTGAGGGACACATTCCTGGCTTGACGGGGCCATCGTGGCCAAACAGTAGTTCTCCTGTGCCCTCCCTTGTCAAGGAGACAAACGTGGTGCTGTTGAGTGGCTTTAACTCAAATAAATAAATAAAAAACCAGAGAAAGCAGCATTCTGGTGATCCGCTCCCTCCTCACCTTACCCAGTTATTCTCATTTACCTGCTCATTTCCTAATAAATCTCAGCCACAGTTTAATGCTTTGAAGGCGGGGTACATTATCATGTAAAGAAGCTACGACTGAATAGTCCTCTCTTCAGCAACCTTTGCTTTTATGAGTAATCTCACAGAAGTTCCTGGGACAACAACTGTAATTTCCCTACAGAAAGACGTGTTTTGGAACCGCAAAGCGGCATTAAGAATATTTCTTTCTGCAAGGACAAGCGCATATGACCAAGTTTTACACTGAATAATCAGTTCCTGAAATGCGTTGACCTTCCACTGGCTCAGCTGCACCGAGACTCCGGCCCAGCTCCCACCGAAAGGAAAGGGAGCTTTCCCCCACGGACACCTACGGCAGCAAGCTCAAACCTTTCGTGGGCACGAACTCAGACTCCAGGATCCAACCCAATGATATTTTTGTTCAGTGCTCCGAGATACACTTGCACAGGATTCGCTGTTTTCATACCTCCCCAGCTCACCGCTTAACTTGGGATATGTTATCTTGAGATAACAGGCCTCAGATGTACAGTCAGGGAAAAATCTTGTGTCTAACAAGTGATGACGTTGCTCAGCTCGGATGGCCAGTGACTAAAGCTGCTTTAGGGGGAAAATTTCACTGTGCAGCCTAAACTTCCTCACGTCTAGCTCCAGTTGCGAGATCCTGGCACAAAGAAATAGATTCGCAGCAAAAACAGATAAAACAGGTACATGAACGGGTATCGTCCAACCACGTGTGAATTTGTGCAAGATAACACCACATATAAATAAGCTCTCTATTCACCGGAACATTTTCAGTTTAATTGGGAATAGACAAAACCCAACATCCTGCACTCCACTGCAGAGATTTCTTCATATATAATCCACTATTTGTGGAGGGAGGAAAAAAAAACCGCACACGCGAAGGAAACCACAGTGTGAAGTGAACTTCCTTTTTCCACTGTGCTCATCCGCGGTCAATGAATAACTCCAAAGTTTACAGTCCAACGCACGTAACTCACAAGAGCCCACTGGAGACAGCCGGGGCTTTTCTTCACCAGTGTTTCAAAGACAAAAATGCCCTGTGCCATTTTAAGAGACAGCATTTTCCTTTTAAACCAAGACACGTATGCAAGCAGCACTGTTTTTCCAGGCGGACACCACCACGATTACTTTGAATGTGACTTTAGTGTGAAACACGTTTCACCGTCTCAGATTAGGGAAAATTTTGTGAAGGAATACCTGCGGCGATCTGCTTGAGGCACACTGTATGACTGTATGTATGTTACTGTTTAGTCCCCTTGTTTATTCTGCCTGTATTACAGTAAATAATTTTAAAAGTTTCAGTTCTTTCTCTCTACTCCTTTCTCCAAAAAAAGAGAGAAGGGCGGTAGGGGAAATAATAAAGGACAGGCCAAAAGAGGAGTGCTGACAGGGAGGTGGGAGAGCTGAACTCATTCCTGCTTTGCCATAAACCCACCTGGTGACCTGGGGCAAGTCCCCTAAGACCAGATTCACAGGACACCGGCTCCTCTCGTGCCATCCGCAGATGTCCCAGCCAAACCCAGCAGAGCCTGACATCGTAACCTTTCCAGCCAGCAAAATTCACCATGCTTCTGAAGTCTTGCTTTAGGATATTTTCTGTACTGCTTTTATATTTTCATTCCGATACGATGACTGTAGCGAGGCTAAGAGCTTCTACGCAGATCTGTACTCAAGGGTTTAATCTAGAGCACTTTGCCAAAAGCAAATCGAGGGGCAGGATCCGTACATAACAGCAACGGCAGAAGAACTTGCCAACACTCCCTCGTAAGACAATGATTTAATGATTAGAGCACAAGTGGAATGAGAAGACCTGGGCACAACGCTCATCTCCTGAAAGTGGTTCAAGCTTACCCCTCTGGTGAGGGCTATCACCAGAGACCAGGCTTTCGGAAGTCACTTCACGCTGCAAGCCAGCAGACCCCAGACATTTCAGAAGAGTAAATGGCCTAAAAGCAAGGGCACCCCGCAGGGATCTGGGAGACGTGGATTTGAAACCACCAGGCTTGGCAGGGAATCGGTGCAGCCTCCAGTGTTCCCGAGACAAGCGAATGCCTTGCTCGTATGCCTCTCCAGTTGCATTTAAAAAGAAAGTGGTGACTCTGCACTGGTTTTAAGAGAAAAGGCTGGTTTTGAGTCTCATTCAGATGCCCAACTCTTATCAGGAGCTTCCCAGAGAGCCCAAGGCAGCAGAGGTCACTCTGCAAGGCACCAAAACGCTTGGCTCAGCTTTATGAGCCTAGACTTTATATAGCTGATACAGTTTGTATTCGATAGCGTTTCCCCTCCCTGCTGCACGCTGCCAACCCTCACAGAGTGGGACGCTGCCCCTTCGGCGACGCCAGCGCAACACTTGCAGGGCCATGCTTCAAATTAGATGAGGCAACAAAACCAGCCAAAAAAGTAATTCCAAAGGCCACCCAGCACGACCAGTGAGAATGGGGAAACTGGTTACGGCAGCACTGCCGCTGAGAAAACGCACAGGGAACATTAAAGTTAGCAAGGGTTAGCCTCCTCCCACGTCAGTCTGACAGACGGCTCCAAGTTACCGGAGCCTCTTGGGGATGCTGCCCCTTCTCCCCCTCATCTCCCATCCTGGAACGGATGAGAAAGCACAATCGGAACTTGGGGATCTGGCTGTACGGGGCATTTTGCTGCCCCTTCTCCCCCTCGTCTCCCATCCTGGAACGGATGAGAAAGCACAATCGGAAGCAATTCCCCTCAGGTCTCTCCCAGCCCGTTTACACAGCCGTATCTACTGCCGCAGCAGATGGGCAGAAGCCTTAACTTAGGTACTACGGAACCCACAGCAGGCAAATACCGACTTCGGTACGACCGCTTCCAGAAGCAAAGCTCGGCCGCTCAGGGGCAGAACCGCAGAAGGCTCAAGAGGAAGACAGAAAGCACAGAAACACGCGTGTTCAGGGCACAAGCCTATTCCACCGCTTGTCACCTGCTCGGACAGGCCTCACGTAGAAGACCTGGGCTGCAGACAGTAGCAACAACATTAGCTGGCGCAGAATAGCACTAAAAAGCAGATAAATTAATCCATCAGTTACCCGCTTAATTTCTAAGCTACTGCTCTCTTCATCACAGGGTCAGATAAGAGTTTCTTGAGCTAGTTAATGCTCACCAAAAAACTGAGCCAGAGAGGGGGAAATAAGATGACAATGTCCATCTGCTGCCTCTATCAAGGGCAGTACATGAAAGGGCCGTTACACAAACCACGCACGTCAAAAAGCTTCATCCTCGCTCCTCACAGTCCCTGGAGAACCACTTACGTGAACCTCCCCAGCAGGAGCCGCGCAGCCGGCCTGTGCTCACCCTGCCCTGAGCACACCGGCCTCATCCCCTCGGCCTGCCCTGCGCTCCCCCGGGAGCCCCCGAGCGCCGGCCCTGGCAGACGTGTCCGGAGCCCCCGCGGCCCTGGCAGACGTGTCCTGTCCCGGCCGGCCCCACACGGCCAGGGAGGG
>NW_008795920.1:326922-328608 GCF_000699145.1 Aptenodytes forsteri
CCCCTGCCTCCCAAAAGCCTTGCGGCATCCAGCTGCCGGCTGGGCCCCTCCGCGGGTCGCCGGGGTTTCGTTGCTGGGTTAGTTTACGAGGGTTGACGGGCGACGGCTGGATTCGGGACGCCGGGGCGGCGCGTGGTCATCGAGCAGGCCGCTCTTCGCAACATCCGTCATTAACTGCCGGTTTCGCTTCTGAACAGGTCGGGGGGGAAATCGTCGTCGGCAACAGCGCAGCAGGTGCCCGGTGCTTGGGCGACTCGCCCCCTTCTGCGGTTCAGCGGAACGGGGCGGCGAGGGTGGAACAGACCGGCCGCTCGGAGGTCTCTGCGCTGGCAGCCGTGTACCGGGAAGCCCCTACCCCAGCCACGCTGACGGCTGGATTTACGCCCTTTCCGGATTTATACCCTTTCCTTTGGTTCCATAGCTCCTTAACTCCTTATTCACGCTACGTTAAGACTCCTTCGCATAGGTACCAGTCCATCTCCAAGGTCCCAGCTCTATAAATGCTGTTAAGTTGGCCGTATATAAACCCTACTCTACTTTAAAAACACCTACAAGCCCTGGGGCTGCGGTTTCTGTAAACGCAGCACTCCCAGCTCCTGGCTGCCTGATTCAGACTCGTCCCTCGTAACACTTGGCTGAGCAAACGCTGAGGCCTTCGCACCCCTAATCTGCAAAGTTCCCCGAAAATGCAGGTCTTGGGGCTCATTGCTCGCGTTCGGCCCCTGCTCTAGGCGGGCTGCCCCCCTGGGCTGGGGCTGGCTCCCCAAAGCGGGCACAGGCAGCGCCACCGGCTGCGGTATTTGCCAGCTGGGCAAATATTTTTGGGGAGGGGAGGATCAAGCCTCCTGCTTCCATCGATCTCTAGATCGGATCACGGACATGCAGGGAATATTTTAGCTATAAACCAGTAGAGGTCCCTCCGCCCCAGTAAATCCAGTAAATCCAAGAGGGGGGGGAGTGCTTACTGGGGGAAGGGGCGGCAGAGCTCAGGGATGGGGACACCCGGCATCCGGGTCACCCTCGTACCGGCAGCTCCTGCCCTGGCTGTGCCCCGCGTGGGACAGACACGCTCGGGCAGCCGCGTCCTGCCGCCTCTTGCTGAAGGTGTTTGGGCTTCCAGGGGCCCCCTGAACCCGTCTTCCGCTGGCTCCCGCGGGCTGCGGATGTTAACGCTCCTCTCGCCAGTTCCCAGCATCTCCCCTGGAACTGAAAGGCAGTTTCTCCTAAAAGTGTTTTGTTTAAAGAGTAGCTCTTTGCAAGGAGTTTTTTAACTGATTTCCCGTGCTTTGTTTATTCCCCCCCCCCCAAAAAAAAATGAAGAAACGTGATTTTTGTGGAAAAATACATCTTTTTAAAAAGGAAAACCAAATAAACGTGCCAGTGTGCGGCAGCTTGGCGGGGCCATGGGCTGCTACGCCCGCATCGCTGCCGCAGCTCCGGCTGGTCCCTGCGTGCTCCCGCAGTCCCGGCCGCCCCAGCTCAGCTCCCTCCCGCTCCGAACGGGATGATAACCCTTCCCCGTGCCTCCACGAGCCGTGCCGTGTTTCTGGCTGTTCCTGGCCCTCGCTAGCAGCCAGGTTTTATCCCGCAATATCTGAACTCCGCAGGTGGGAAGCGTGAAGGAGGACGCGTGCTGCCTCCTGGGAGTGGCAGAGCGGTAGCGGCTGGGGGGGCGGGGGGGGAAAA
>NW_008795920.1:328628-334147 GCF_000699145.1 Aptenodytes forsteri
GGTGAAGCAAGACCCTGGGATTTACTGACCCCGCTGGTACAAGGAACCCCTTTTCATCGTTTTTCCCGGCTCCAGAGCTCCCGGACAGTTCAGCTGCTGCTGCCGGGGGACACAACTGCTCCGGGTTTGCGCAGGGAGCAGGGAGCGTGCACCCAGGTGAGATTTTTCAGGGGAAGCGGAAGGGGGAAACGAAGGCGAGATCTGCACGCTTGATACCCAGCGACACCTTTGAACCACCCGCGTCCTGACGGAGAGGAGCCCTTGCATCCAGGGCGCGTTATCTTCCTTCCCTCCCTCCTAGGACTGGGTACCGTTTGAAAACGAATCCACGTACCCCCTGCCCTGAAACGTGTCCCCGGTACTGCCAGGTGCGGTCACTGTCCTCAGCTTGGTGGTGTCTGAACAGAGGTTTCCCAGACGAAGCCCTTTCCCAGATCTCGGGGTCCTTCCCCGTGTGCGCCTGCCTTTAAGCGACCCAATAACACCACGTCCAAAAATCTAGCCTCGTGTCCAAATCCTGCGCTGGATCGGGGCTCCTGGTACAGCTCGGTCCTGAGCCCGCTGCAGAAACGAAAGGCTTTTCTGTGACTTTGAGGGCTTCGCTTCCAGTCTCACCCTGTGCTAAAATTTGGAATCACAGTCACTATTTCCAACGTTGTTATTTTTTTTTTTACCTTGTAAAACAGACTTTATTTTTCTCCCTGTAAATTTTGCGCGATATACATCTACCTAGCTATAGAATACACCTCAATAAAAAGCTTTTTGTCCATACATTATATTACTTTTTATTTAATGTCATGAAAAATTCAGACAATGCTTTTGTCCTTAAATAAACAGTTCTCCCTCCCCTGCCCTCCCTTCCTAGCTGACTGGTCGGAAAGAGGAAATTTTATTTAGTTATTTTCTTTTCTTTAAAAAAATAGAAATTACAATCTTACACGACAGAACATTCAATGAGAACAGAAGCATGTTCCTAAATCTAAAAAGTAAAACGTTTCCATAAAACCTGTCGGTATCTACAGGTAGGGGTGTGTGGAGGGTGGTAAATGGAAAAAAATGTTTTCCATTTCTTCCTTTCATTCATATAGATAAAAAATAACGTAAAACCGACTGAAACGTTATATATTTTTCTCTTTTGCACCAACATTCACAAGAATATATATTATATATATTTTATCCATTTTTATACACAGTGTGAGGGTTCTGGAGGTGGAAATGCACACTCAGCTAAACTGCCAGAGCAAACAAACAAACACAAAATTAATCTTCATCCGGAAAAGAGCAATCCCTCGCGGCCGAGGTCGCCCCGCGCAGGGGGACCGCTGCCGAGGTCCGTTTGAAAATAAAGCAGCAAAACGTCTCGCGGCCGGTGGGACGGAAACGTCTCCGAGACGCCGAGGACCCCAGCATCGAAACGAGTCGGGGGGGGGTCTCGGGGCTCCCGTGCGTCACCTCCGCCGGCCCCACGCACAGCTCCAGCGCAGGGGAGAGCGGACACCTCCCTTTTTCGGGCCTTTCTGCCTGGGCTGTTTCGCTCGCCCGTTCCCTACAAGCTCGATGCCTGGCTCTGCCGAGCAGCTGTCCCTTGGTGGCACAGAGGGAGCGTGAGGGACCTTGGCACTGCCACCGCTGCCCTACGTATTCAGGCGAGCCGAAAGCAGAGGCTGCAGACAGCAGAGGTGCCGCGGGGGGTTCGGCGCGCCCTTGCCATCCCTTTCGACGCGCGCCGCCCGTCCCAGGCAAGAAATCATTTAAATCGACGTTTAATCACTTATCCCCTCCCGAGAAATCATTTAATCGACAAGTCAGTTCCTTTAAAGAGAACTTAAAAGTGCAGGTTCCCGCAGTTTGGCAGGTTGAGTTACACGTGTTAAATACTTCAAGTCTTCCCTAGATTCCCACGGGGGCTTTTGTTGCTCGGAATCCAAAATCTCTCCCGTGAGATGGATGCTGTGTCGTAAGCCGGAAAAACGCAACCAGTGGCAAGGGCTCGGTCTTTTCCCGATTTAAGGTGCTTTCTTGGTTTCTTTGCCAGATGAAATGAAAACAGTGACGTTGACCATTGGTGCACGTTGGCTGACGAATACCGAGGACGTAAATAAGGGTGTGTGCTTCTTTTTTTCCCCAAAAAACATTTCAAAACACCCGCGGCTGTTTCCTCCGAGAAAGGGAGCGCTGCTGCCCTGCAGGAACGGAGGGCGAGAGCCCCCACCGCAAAGCACATTCATTTTCTCGAGTGCTTTTCCCCCACAGAGAGGAGCCGGGAAGTGAACGGTGCTGTCGGAGATGATGCTTCAAAAAAAAAAAAAGGCACAACCCTATAGACGAAAAAGGCAGCACTGACTTCTCACTTCTGTCAAAGCTTTAGGATCCGAGAGGGCAGGAAACAAGCACTGCGCATCCCCGCCCCGGCGAACGCTGCGCTGGAGAACGACGCGTTGGCACTCAACATCGCATGGGGCCGCCGGGAGGGTCGGCGGCCTTCACCGGAGACCTGGGCTTTAACGCCATCGGGGAGAGAAACAAGGCTGACGAAACTCAGATACGCTCCAAGAAGCGGCTCAGACGGCGGTTAGCAAAACCAGAAAGCGCACGGCTGTATGTGGCGGACGGCGGCTGCCGGGGAGTGGCATGGTCCCAAGTTTTTCTCTGCCTTACGCCGAAGCAGAAACCCCATCGGCTTCCTGGCGACTCTTCCCTGGTCGAGGTTGGTCCATGGTCTTCCCTAGGAGGTCTTTTAACCGAAAGCACGAATATCCCTTACCATCGCTAAGAAAGCTGCTCGTTTAGTTTAAGGGGTGCAATTATGGAACTGAAGGTCTTCGGCTCACGCTCGGGGATGATCCGAGCTGCCAGAGGACGGGGTCGGACGCACGAGAAATCAACATGAAGCGGGAAGGGGCTTGGAATTTTAGCCCTTTGTCAGCAGAAACTGGGGCTGCCTCGGAGCTGGTTTTTCCCTTGTAGCTTTTGGCGTTCGCTGCAGGAGGAGCAGGAACAGGGACGGAAAAATCATCTGCAGGGCCTGGCCATAGAGTCCCTCAAGCGACCCCGCCGGCTGCGTGCTATCGCAGCATCGCCCCACAAATCCATCCCTTCTTCACCTTTTGAGCCTCCTAAGCTCGGAGCAGCAGGTCCCGACCACACCGCGACTTCCTGGGGAAGGAATAAGGAACTTTCGCTTCCCCTTGACCCCAACGGGCAGTTTCTCCCCCTAAAAGGCTCCCAGGTCCTGCTAAATAGAGAGCAAACCCCAAAATAACAGTTCTAAAGAGCTCCTTCAGGAGAAAAGCCTGGGTCCAACTCAACCTGTGACAGCAGCCGCGGCGGCGGCGCTCCTGGCAGTCCCGGCGTGGGAAGCGGGGACCCGGCAGCAGGACCGGCTGGGGGGGGGGGGGCCCGGCGTGGGGCGGGGACCCGGCAGCAGGACCGGCTGCGGGTTGGGCAGAGGAAAGGCCACAAAACCTCCTCTGGGTGCTGAGCCACGGGACAGTTTTAACGGTCTCGATAAGAAAACTACACACGACAGCCGGCACCCAAAGAGCCACTGCCTGCGACGATGCACGGGGACAGGCACCGAGCCCCGGCGCCTGCACCAACGCCTGCGGCTGCCTCTGCTGTGGAGCAGCCGGGAGCTGGGATTTGGCCACAGTTGCAAGGGCAAAGCCCCTCTTCGAGAAGCGCTCGGGATGCGGAAAGGTGGCACGAGGCGGGCGGACCTGCCGAATCGGCTCCGAAAAGCCAGGCGGTCGGCCAGCTGGATGGGGAGTTGGCCGGGCATTTGGGAAAATGCCATGACAGAGGGCATGGAGACCCTGCAAAGCTTCTCCCCCACCGTGTTGGGCATCCTTTCCCTTGAACCAGCCTCCTCCACGGGGAAATCCTGTGCTGAATTCCCCCCCCCCCCGGGCCACAGCCGGGTCTTTCTTGGCCGAGCTCCTGAGGTCACCTCCTGCCCGGTGGGAGAAGGAATAAAGCAAAGGCTCTGCCTTCGCCTTCTCCTTGGCTCCAGCCGGGAGCCCAAAGCTGCCCCCGCTGGCCTGGCTCACCCCTATCCGGCCGAGTCTGCATTGCCCCTTCTTTATCCCATGCCCTGTGTTTGGGTAAAAAAAGTAAAATAAAAACAACAACTAAAAAAAAAAAAAAATTAAAAATCAGAGATGGAGAGTGCAGCCAGGACGGTGGGAAGGGCCGTGCCGCGAGCGCGGCGGCCTGTGCGTGGTGTGCGCTCCCCTGGATCCGTGCACTGCGGGGGGGGAGTCAGTCCCTTACCACCGCCAGGAGCATCTCCTCTCCCGAGCGGAGATTTCACATTCATTTCACTGGTATGGCAAAGTCCGTTTGCTTTTTCCTTCAAGGTGCTTTACATTCAAGAGCTATTGCAATCCACAGCGAGGAAACGGGGCCAGGGAGATACCCCAGCCCCCCAGGTTCTCTTGAGTTTGATTATTTGATTTAAATAAACTGCCCAAAACCTCTGAGGTTTAGTTCATCTCCGAATTTTGGGGAACTCGAAGGGGGCCGGTGGCTCCCAGCCTTAGCTCTCCCGTGGGTCGCTGTACTGAAGCTCCGAGTTGAAGACCTCCTTATAGAGGGGTGGGAAGTTCATGGCGGTTTCTGGGTGCAGGAGACGGAAAAATTCCAGCTTGTCCAGGTGCAGGTTGCAAGGTGGGAAGTATGGCGGTTTCTGGGTGCAGGAGACGGAAAAATTCCAGCTTGTCCAGGTGCAGGTTGCAAATGGTCTTCATCAAGGGCAGCTTGGAAACCATCTGCGGGGAAAGGAGGAGCTGGAACCAGTGACCACTCAGTTCCCGGCCAGCATCCCTCACACCACCGTTCCCCCTCCCCTGGGGACAAGCCGGTGGGTTTGGCGACCACTGGCTCAGCCCGGTGCCGGGAGCACCAGAGGACACCCCCCCACCTTCGGGCAGCCTGGCAGCAACGTGGCCTTGCCTCCAAACCCTCATCTTTCCGCAGGAAAACCAGCGCCTGGGAGGGCATGAGGAGCCCCTCAGTGCCCCCCATCCCCGTCCCAGCTCTGTCGTGCCCAAAGCGTTCCTGAAACGGCTCCTTTTGCCCCAAACCCCCACTGCCCAATGCACCGCCGGGCTCAGCGGCGTGGGGCTGCCTACGGCGCGGCTGCCTCCGCCTGCACCGCGACGGAGATGCGCGGCCCTTGGAAAGAGAATTTCTCCTTCAACAAGTCCCAGGGCTCGGCCCCCCAAAAAAATGCCCGCGCGTGGCTAATGAGCTGCAGCACAGCCACATCCACCGGTTCAGACATCTCCCCGTGGCACACGTGCCGTGCCCCGGCCGGGCTCCCCGTACCGCACGCAGGCAGCGCCGCTACCTTCGAGAGCTTGTCCTCGGCGGAGTGTTTCTTCTGGATCTCGTGCTGCAGGGCCACGTAGATCTTGTCCTGGAGCTTCTGCACCTTCTTGGACTCGGTCAGCCACGGGCGATCTACGGGAGACAGCGGGTGGCCGGGTCAGGGCCACCACGGGGGTCTCCCCCGACAC
>NW_008795920.1:334471-339689 GCF_000699145.1 Aptenodytes forsteri
AGGGTCCTCCCCAGCTCGAAGATGGCGCCAATGAGGTCGTCGCAGCCTGATGTGGGGGACAGCGGGGAAGAGGGGGACGTCACGGCTCCGCACTGCCCAGCAGCACCCCCACAATCCCACCCACTGGCCGACCCCAGCGGCACCCGGGGCTCGGAAAGCTTTTGGGAGAAGAGAGGGGTAAAGGGGGTGTCCCCAGCAGAGGATGTCCGGCATGGCTGGGCTTCGGGCTGGAGCGGAAAGCAGGTCCCAACCACAGCGCACATCAACCCGATCCCAGCGGGAGCGAACACAGGTGGGTCTTGCCCCCTCCCGTGCCCCAGGGATTTAGCCCCGCCGCAGGGATGCTGCATTTCACCTGGCTGCAAACCCCAGCCCCGTCCGGGTGTCGAAAGGAGAGGAGAGCCCCAAGAGAGGCGCAGCAAAGGGGCTCTTACCGAGCGACTTGAACATCTGCACGCCGCCAAACTTCCCCTCGAAGAGGACGGTGTTGTTCAAGGGGTTGAACGCGCGGATCATGCGGATTAGGAGCACCTCGAGGCAACCTGATGTAGGCAGAGAGAGGGCAGGGCAGGGCAGGGCAGGGCAGGGGGGTTTCCATCATCCCAGGACCAAATGTAAGAAAGAGGAAAGCCCCCAGTGCAAGTTTGAAGTCCAAATTGTTCATTCCCAAGAGCAGAATGGTTATTCCAATAAATCCAATTTGGGTTCGGGGTTGGTTTTTTGGTTTTTTTTTTAGGTTTCCAATTGCGACCACAATATTTCACCAAAGGGAAATATTATCCAGGCATTCGCAGCCGGACACAGAGATTGACCGAGGTCATGGTTGAGCACCGAGAGAGGAGAGGGTGAAAACAAAATAAATAAAAAGCAAATGGAAGGAAGAAATGAAAGAATGAGTTAAACTCCAGCGTGTCAGGCACAGCCAACTCTGGCTTCGGGATAGAGCACCCTGCCGGGACGCTGGCACACATCCCCTGTGCTGGGTGAGGCTCTCAGCTCCCCAGCCCCGAAAGTTTAGAAACTGCGCAGCTTTTCCACCTTTTTTGGCATTTTGGGGCTTTTGCACATTCAGCTTCCTCGCCTGGGCACAGCGTCACCGGCTCAGGCAGACGGAAGGGTGGGGGACACGGGTGTGCGCTGCCGTTGTCCTCTTCTTCCCAGTCTCTTGCTGGGAGAAGAGGCCAATCCTTTCCTCTTCTCCCTCCCTGCTCCCCTTTGGGTTTGGCACCCCTTTTCTTGAGGGAAAACCCGCTGTGCTCGTTTCCTTCCTGGTTTCTGGGTGACATTTGGTTGAGGGTGACCATGGAGAAAAGCCTCTGCCTGGGGCAGCCACTCCCCGCGTCCTTCTCTATACCATCGCCTTTAAAAATGACCTTAAACTCCTTCCAGCCCGGTACCTGCTCACCGAGCACCGATGTCGAGCCCGGGGGCAACCGGGGCAGTGAGGGAGGGGAGATCCAGAAAGGAAAGCACTAGCCGAGAGAAAAGATGGGATTTGCCTTTGGCACCATGGCTGACGCTCGGGAGAGGCGTTGGGGACGCTCGGGGGACGGCCGGGACGCGAGGGGGACGGCAGGGTCCCCCGCTCTTACCGGCTTTCAGGAGGATGATTTGGTCGTTCTGGCAGAGCTCCATGAAGCCGTCGATGCGCTTGGCAAACTCCACCACGTACTGGATGGCGTTGGAGATCTGCAGCGAGCACTGCTGCCACATGGCCTCACAGCTCTGCCAACACAGTGGGGATGTCCCTTAGGGCTCGCTGCCACCCCGTCACCTGGGGTTTGCTGCCACCACATCACCCTGGCTCCGCTGTCCCTCCTGTCCCCACTGCACGGGGCAGGGAAGGGACCCAGGTGCCGTGCCACCCACGGGGGGTGGTGGCACTGGGACACCTGGGACATGACCTGCCACCTACACCCCCGCATCCTCCCCAGCGGGGCTTTTGCAGCTCCCAAAGCACTGAAAGACCCCCCTCATCCTCCTCGCCTTCCTCCCTGCCTCGGCGCAGCCCTGGGGGACAACGGTGGCCCTTGCCGAGGGCTGCGGTGGCTCTGGCCGTGGTGGGGAGCCGGGGGGGCCGTGGCAGCGGCTCTCACCTTGCTCTGCAAGGTGCGGACCTCCTCGGGGGAGTAGAGGCTCCACGCCAGGCGCTTGAGCTCCTCCGTCGTGTACTGGCACGTCTCCAGGTGCGACTTCACCACATTCTGAGCCACCCGGTCTGCAAGGCGAGGGCAGCAGGTGATGAGTCCCGGGGACCCCACCGGCCCCTCTGTCCCCACACCCCGACGTCGTCCCCTCCCGGGCGTCCTGCGGGGCTGCTGGGGGCTGGAGGGGCAGAGGGGCTCACACGCGATGTCACAGGGATCTGAGGACAGGTGGGGCATCGGGGGCTGTCCCCGGGGCAGAGCGGGGGACGCCCCACACGACCTCAGGTGCACCGAGCTCCATCAGTGCTCAGCCTGGAGGAGGGGATGGGCTTGGGGCTGCTCTGAGAGCCGAGGCTGGGTCGGTCCCTCGCTGTGAGCGTGCCCGGCGCTGCGTGGGCACCCAGGGCTGCACCGAACACCATCCCCGGGGCTGCACGCCCCGTGCGTGCCCGGCATCGCGCCGGGACCACACCAATGCTCACCAATCTCAAGGATGGAAATATCGGCAGCCAGCTGGCCGCCCTCCAGCGCGCCGTGCGCGAACAGGGCTGGCTCCAGCATCAGCTCGTAGATGGACTCCTGCTTGATGAGCGTGGCATCGGCCATGTCCAGGCTGGATTGGTCGGGCGAGGGCTGCGCCGAGGCGAGCAGGTCGAGGTTGTAGTAGGTGCTGCTGCCATCGGGGGTGAGGGGGAAGTCGAAGAGGAGCCCGTCCGACAGCGTAGAGATGTCGTCCAGGTCCGAGAGCCCACTGCTGACGCTGGTGGTGTAGACGCGGCTCAGGGGCTCGGGCTCATCCTTGGCACCGCCGCTCTGCTCCTGGCTCTGCTGGTGCTTCTGCACCTCGGCGTAGAGGCTGTCCCGCTGCTTCTTCGACATGCGGCCGAACTTCACCGCTGCCCGGGGAGGAGATGCCGGCTGCGTCAGGGCAGCTTCGCCCCCGCAGAGCGGCAGCCGCGACCACCCGCCTGCCCTGGGAAGGGCCCCTGCTCCTGGGGGAGCGCGTGGTTTGGGGGTGTATGAGCCCTGAGCGGGACAGGGGCCCCGTCGGATGCACCCCCTGCCCCAGACCGACCCTGGGTCAAATGGAACAGAATCAATTTAAATTTTCCCGTGGAAAATGCAAAAGCATTTCTTGCTCCCCAAACCCCTCCTTTCCCCGGGCTGGCCTCACGGGAGAAGCAGCTCCGGCCCCGATGGCCCAACTCACTCCAAGGAGGAGCGGACGGGCTCCTGGGGTCCCCAGGGCACGACTCACCATCGCGGGACATGCCCAGCGCCAGGCATTTCTGCAGGCGGCAGTGCTGGCAGCGGTTGCGATTGGTGCGGTCGATCAGGCAGTTCCTCTGCCGGGAGCAGGAGTAGCTGGCGTTGTTCTGCTGGCTCCTCCGAAAAAAACCCTGCATGGGACGGGGAGGCGTTGGAAAAAGCGCCCGGCGGGATGCTAGCCCCCGTGGCTGCCCGCCCGCTGGCACCCGTCCCTGGGCATCCCTGGGCTCACCTTGCAGCCTTCGCAGGTGATAACACCGTAGTGGATCCCCGAGGACTTGTCTCCGCAGATCTTGCATGGGATCACTTCGATTTGGGCTGCGGCGGAGAGGAAAAAGGGCGAAAACCACGGTGGTTAATGATGGCCGCCGCCGAACCGAACGAGGGAGACGGCCCTCTCTCCGTGACAGCTGCAGCCCTGCTCGGCAGCTGGGGAAACCGAAGCACGAGATCTGGACCGGCCATCAGCTCAGCCCTTCCCACAGACCCCCGCAAGGATGCTTGTGCCTCAGAGAGGACCCCGAAAAGGCCCTTGCAGGGCATGGGGTACCCCCATGTGCTCCCCCATCCTCTCCAGCACCAAGAGATGGGCAGAAAAGCCCTTTGAGCTACGAGAGTACAGCATGTTTGTGCACCAGCCTGCCCGGGACCCCGTTTTGGAATCATTGCTCTTATTTTTCAACCAGTGTGTGCACACTGCGGGGGCACCACAGACAGGGACATCCTCGGCACAGGGACCATCCCTGTCCCTGCAGCCACGGACGCTGTCCTGCTGGGGGTCTGGCCCAAGCAGAAGGGCCGGGGGGGACCCGACGCCCCTTGGCAGCTCCTTAGAAAAGCCAGGACCGATATAGCCATCGCTGGCTCAAGGTCCCGGCCCCCTTCCCCCCGCAAATCCGCTTCCCTCCCCGCTTCTGCTTCGCTGGCACTGAGCTGCTAATAGGCTTCGTCCTCCTCATTTTCCAGCTGCCCCAGATCTGGGCCGGCTCTGCCCGCCCCGCGCGCACCGGGGGGGGACACACACACACACACACAGACGCGGGGCACCCCCGGGACTCGTACGTGCCTCCCGGCATCTCTGCACCCTCTAATCCCCGCTCCAGCCCCCGCGCCCCCTGGCCGGGCTCAGCCTGGCGTCGCTCTCAAGGGTGCTGGGCAGCCGCCACCGCGACCAGCAAATCCCCGGCTCGGGTAATTCCCTTCTGCCTCTCTCCTCCCCTGGGAGCAACCGATTCTGGTCAAGGGACATGTTTTGTGGCTTGCTGCCAGCCACCTCTGTGGGTGACAAGCCCCGGTGCTCGGCCAGCACCACCTGCACCCCCGGCACCCAGCGGTGCCCCGGGGTCCCTTGCTGCTTTGGGGGAGGCTGGACTGAGCCTCGCCGTGCAGCGGCGCAGCCGGGCTGCCATCGGTCCCCCGGGGATGCCATCGGTCCCCCCCTGGGGCAGATTTGCTCCCAGCCATATGGGGGAAGGACTTGCCCCAAGTCCGGGTGCAAGCGGAGGGACAGATCCCTCCTCCATCCGTTGACTCGCTGCTCAGCTCCTGCTCCAAATACACCAGGCAATTTTGGGGTTCGCCCCCCTCTTCCCAGGGCTGCCGAGCTGGGCTGCTCCCAGGGCTGTGTCGCCGTGTGCCTCCCGACCCAAGGGGGTCACATCCCACCCCTGCCCCTCCCCAAAGCCTCTGCCAGTGCCTCTGCTGTATTTTTGGGCCTGGGGCAGCAGAGCCACCCACCCGGGGCCGGCAGGGAGCAGGCAGGGATGGCCAGGGCATCTTCCCATCCTCCAGTCCCAGCCCCC
>NW_008795920.1:344710-345407 GCF_000699145.1 Aptenodytes forsteri
CCGATACTCCCGGCCCCCCGCAATTACCGGCACCGCGCACTCGGCAAAACAGCTGGGCTGAGCGCGGCCCTCGCACCCGCCAGCACGCAGCGAGCAGAGCCCGAGGGTGCCGCTCCGCTCGACCCACGGGGCCCCGAACGCCGTTCGCCGGCTCCCAACGATGGCGATGGCTTCGTGTGATGCTGATGGCCAAATCCTGCTCCCGCACCCCCAGGCCCAGGTGGAGGGGAGCCCCCCGAGAGACGCCCGTAACCAGCGTGGGCAGAGCTAAGGGTACATGGGGACGACGCTGTCCTGGCTCCTCCGGAGCCGAGCATCACCCCCAGATGCCGTGAAGGAGAAGCCCTGACCGCTCACCGTGTGCCTGCAGCCTCTTCGGGCTCTAATTAGCATCCTGCTAATTACATGGCCGTGCCCACAGCCGGCACCTGACCCGCTCCTAAGACGTTCGCCCCAAATAACTGACGTGGAGATATGGCCGTAACCCCGGCGTGACGGCAATTACAGCCCAGAACAGCGTTTAATTGCCTCTCTGTTCGTAAGCCTCGACTGAATCACCGCGCCGGCTCCCTCGGCATCCCCTTGTGCTGTGGCCACGACTCCCCCGGGATCCCCGCGCGGGCCGGACATCCCCCTAGGGCAAACCCAGCAGGACGGGGAGGGACGTGGGTGCTGGTGGGGTGGCCACAGCAGCACC
>NW_008795920.1:346042-347118 GCF_000699145.1 Aptenodytes forsteri
AAAAAAAATAAATAATAATCTCCAGCTGGCAATTAAAATGTCCCGGCCGTGGTATTTGCTCTCCTCCCACTGTAAATACTTCTTGCCCAACTCCCAGCCCGCTGCCACCGGCCAGCCTTTATGTAAGCGGCACCGCAGCACCGTCCGGCCATGGGGCTCGGCCGTGCCGGCGGCAATTGGCCCCCGGTCCGGTGGCTGCGCGTGGCCCCACGGCTGGAGCCATCCTGTCCCACTGACACACTTTCTGCCCGTGGCCCCACACACTTGTGTAACGCCACGGCTGGTCATCCCTCACCCCGCCCCCCACCCCTCCAGGACGGAGCCGCGGCTGCACCCCAACCTCCCGCCGCTGGGGATGGGGCCTTTGGGGCATTTTGGGGTGATACCTCGAGCTGGGGACACCCGTTTGCCACCCCAAGGTGCAGCTCTCCGTGGGGGACACAGGTCCATCCCTGCACAGTCCCCGGGTCCCCTGTCACCCCCCGGACCCGGCCGTGTGTGTCCCCTCCAGCCCAGCACCGCTTGCCCTGAACTGGGCAGGCAGCTCCGGTGGTTTCGGCAGAGCCAGAGCCGCCCTCCCTGGAGCAAGACTCGGCCTTCCTCCCGCACCGGCACACCCTCCTCTCCATCGCCTCCGCCCCGAGGGCGGGCATCCCTCTTGCACCCCAAAACAAGGCAGGCCCTGCAGGATCCGGCCACGGGGGTCTGGACTCTCCCTCTGTGGTGCACGGGCCACAGGTGGCCCCATCCTCCTCCTCCTCCCCCCATCCCTCCCCTCAGCCGCATAATTTTGGTGCTGGGGGGAGATCACCCCAAAACCCTCAGCATCGGGGCTGCACTTTGCATCCCCCTTGCTGAATTTCAGGGGGTCAGTGCTCACATTTATCTCATCCCTCCCAGACTGAGGCTGCGTCAGGGGTCAGCCACCCTCGTCTAGCGGCACCTGAGGCGTTGCTGAAGGCTCACCCTGTGTCAGTGCCCCTGCTGCTGATGGCAAGCCCTGTGTCAGCCCCGGTTGATGGGGGGTGCCCCTGGCTGAGGGGGGGGGGGGGGGGGGGGGGGGGGGGTGGGGGGTG
>NW_008795920.1:347211-349491 GCF_000699145.1 Aptenodytes forsteri
CCGCCCCTGCCCCAAACCCCCCCTCGGCGGCCGGGGCGAGAGCCGGGGCAGGCGGCTTCCCCGGTGCCCTGGCTCATTACCCGGTGAACCTGCTGGGAAAGTAGGTCCGTGCCCCATCGCGCTGCCGCGATCGATGCCGCAGGATGGGCACCTCCGGTAATTAGCAGCAGCCCCGCAGCCCTCCCTCCTCTCCCCAGCCCCAGCCAGGGGATGCTCTGATGCTCTGCCACCACCGTCCTCTCCCCTCCAGCTCAGCATCCCCGCAGTGCACCCAGAGCAGGGGGGGGGAGGAGGATGGGTCCAGGCTGCACGGGGACACGCAGGGACTTACGGTGCCATCCCACCTCCCCATCGCTGCCCCGAAACCCGGCTCCACTCCCTCGTCCCCTGCGGCAACCTCCGACCCCAGGACCCGGCGCTGCTCCCGGCTGCACCCGCCCTCCAGGAGCCACCGCGCTTCCCCACAGCAATTAGCCGCCGTTCTATTTTGGGAAGGTGGCCGTGGGGTAGGGGTGGGCGGAGGAGGAATAAATAAGTAAATAAAAGGAACAATCACCCCTTTACATCTGCTGTTGGTTTTGCTTTTAAACAGGCTCCCGCGCTGCAGCGCCCCAGGGTCCCCCAGCATCCCAGCATTTCAGCTATCACCGCCGGCAAATCCCATCCCCATCCATGCGTCCCGCGGGTAAACCCAAACGGGCTGGGGCTGCGCGAGGCCGGGGCGGTTTGCAGCATGAGGCTGGCACGGCCCCGGCATGATGTTCCAGGCCGCAGCGGCACCGGCAGCACCGGGCAGGGGCCACGTGGGCAATAAGGAAAATTTAAATTATGCAACTCCGGCCCCGTGCCGGGCTGTGATGCTGGAGGTGGGAGCCCGTTTCTTAATTGATTAGCAGAGATTTCCTGGAAACTTTGGGCCAGAACAGGGCTCAGCTGCTCACCCCCTGCCCCAGGGCGACCCTCAGCCACCTTCGCTGGTGGCCACGTGGCCGGTGGCTTCGTAGCCGCCCCGATCCCTGGCAACATGCTGGTTTTTCCCTGTCCCATGGTGCAGTGCACGTCCCCGGCTTGGAAATCGTAGCAAGCAGTTCACCCACAAGCAGCAGCGGGCGATGAGGCTCCCCCACGGCCACCCGGCTCCTGCCCCGGCTGTGCTGGTTCACCAGCTCCTGTGCCGCATGGCACCGCTCCAAGGCCAGCCCCGCCGGCGCGGGACACAGCCCTTTGCACTTTGGCTGGCGCAGGAGGGTGGCAAAGGTGCGGCGGCGGGGAAGGGGACCTGCCGCCAGCCCGGGGTGGGGAGAAACCAGGCTGGGGTGGGAGATCCCTGGACCCGCAGCTAAATCGAGGTGGAATTATCTCCATGGGGCTAAATAGAGGCAGTGAGAGCGGCTCTGCTCACCACATCCAATAAACCAGGCACGATTTAGACATTAGCAGCTCTCCAAATAGCCGCTGCCGAGTTCAAAGTTAAACGCGATGGGGAGGAGGGACGGGCAGGACGGGCAGGGGATGCTGCCAGCATGGCTGGGCTGTGGGGTTAACCCGTTGGTCCCTGTCCCCAGGGGTGGCAGCCTCTCCCCATCACTGCGCTTTCCCTCTCCAGGTGCTGCCGCTCCCCAGGGTTATCAGGGTCGAGGATCCCAAATCCTGGCTGGATCCCTTGGGACCCCACGCTGCCGGGGGCCACCTTTCTCCTCCAACCTTATTTTTGGGAGGCAAAGGGCACAGACATCCATCCCCATCCCCATTGAAGGGCACAGACATCCATCCCCATCCCCATCCCGCAGTACTCGGGTCAGGGCACAGCCGTCGTGTGGGAGGGCCGATGGGTGCCGGCTGTCCTCGCCCGCGCCAGCATGAGCACGCTGCCTAAACGGGCAGGGAAGCTCCTCCTCCACTCTCTGATTTTTCCAATGACAGATCTAGGTCACTAGGACAAGTCGGAAAGGCTGCCGAGCCACCGCACGCTCCTTGCCACGCCGCTTGCAAAACAAGCGAGCAAGAGGGTTGGAAACCCTATAGGATTATACAAGGCAAAGCCTCTCGCCCGGCCCCGGCGCAGCCGCGGCGCGGGGAAGGACAGGAGCGAGGAGCTGCTGTGGCCCCCGGGAAAAGGGGCAGAGCGGAGGCGGTTTGGGGGAAGAAAACGGAGATTGAACCGATTCGGCATCGCCATGAGGCGCTCGGGCTTCGGCGAGAGATGGGAACCCTGCGCCGGGCGGGACTGCAGGAAAAACGCCCGACGGGGGAAAATGGTGTGATATCAGGGGGGTTTGG
>NW_008795920.1:349522-350622 GCF_000699145.1 Aptenodytes forsteri
CGCACAGTAATTGGGGGGGGAAAAGGGGAAAAAAAAATTAAAAAAAGGGAAAAGTTCACCCAGTTGCTAATTAAGCCCGGTGCCGGCTGTGCAAGTGCGACATAAGAGCCAGGCGGTGTTATTAATTAGGCAGGCGTTAATGCTTCCCTCCGTACTAATAAAGGTGAAATCCCGGGATGTCACGGGGCGGGAAGGGGACCCGGGGGGCTCGCCTCGCCCTCGCCCAGCCCTGGCCCCACTATTACACAAGAGTGCGGCGGTTGGCAGAGCCGCAGCACCCGCAGCCGCGCCAGGGAGGGAGAAAAACCAAATTGAGGAGCTCGAAGATGTACATCCTCATACGTACGCCCAAAAATGCACCTAAATATTGCACCCAAAACTACACCTAAACACATCCACCCAAAAAACAAGCCTAAAGACGTGCACAAGCAAGTCCTGGCGGGGGTGAAGGGCTCGGGCACGGCAGGCGATGATGGAAAACTGCTTTAAAAGGGGATAAAAATCCCACCCCACAGCGTCAGGTCCCAGCCGTGCTCCCAGCAGCTCAGTCGGGAACAGGCACGGGGAGAGCTGGGTCCGGCCACCGCTGCGTCACCATCACCGGGCCCCGGTGGATCGTCCCGCCGGAGCCTTCCTCCCTCCCTCCATCCTCCTCCTCCTCCCAACCGCCTGCTTTGCAAAGCGGACGGGTGAAAAGTAGGAATCGCCTTTAATAACGGATAAAATCAGGCAGGCGCTGGCAGGCGACTCACCCCCTTCCCTGGATAAGGGGCACCCGAAATTGCGGCCGGTCCCTCGCCCGTCCCCGTAGGAGCCTCCCCCCCGCCGCACCGGCCCGGCCCTAACCCCCCCCCCCCCCGAAACCGCTGGGAGAGGGAAAAGGGGGAAAAATCCCACAATAAATCCAGCCCTGGTGGGAGCAACATATTGAAGAGGAGATTAAGGGGTTTAGTGCGAGGAAAAGCTTACGAGCGGGTCTAAGCCGGCGTCGGAAAGCAAAGCAAAATAAACAAGAATTCTGTTCCTAATGAAAGGGGGGGCTGGAGGAGCCAGACCGACCCCGGCGGGGCCGATGCCGGGTCCCCCCCACCCTGTCGCTC
>NW_008795920.1:351231-352782 GCF_000699145.1 Aptenodytes forsteri
CGGGGTGCTCGGCACTGCACCCCCCCGGGGTGCTGCCCGCCCATGGGAGGGCCGTGCCGGTGCCCGTCCTGTCCCGGCTCGCCCAGGCACGGGGCCGGCTGCGTGTCCCGCTGAATCACCCCACCTCCTTGCTTCACCCCGTTCCCCGTGCGGCTCCGCTGCCCCCCCCCGGGGTGCCCCGCTCGGCACAGGGATGCTCACCCCCAGGCAGCACAGGGTGGGGGGACCCTGGAGAAGGTGCAGACACCCAGCTCTGGGGGGATGTGGGAAGCGCGGGGACCCCGAGCAGCCGCAACGTGTCCCTGCACCGGGGTGCCGATGCTGAGGTCCGAGGGGTCGTCCTGGCTGGGAGACCTGCAGTTCGGAAAGCGCACAGGGGAAGCAGCAGGGAGCTTTGGACGTGGCAGCGAGCCATTCCCACCCCGTCCTTCATGCTGCGATGCACACAGAGGGCTTTGGGGCCTGGGGTCATATCCTGGATCACAGGGCACTCCAACGCGCTGCCATAATAAATGCAAAGAAATGCTGGCTCTGGACCACGCAACGAGACCTTGTGGTGCAGTGCCAGAGGTGTCGGCATGGGGCAAAGCCCCATGGCTGGGGTTTGCAGTGTGACTCTTGCACCAGGTCGCCAGAGTCCCCATGGTGCCACATCACAGGGGTGGAGGCAGTTGGTCCGTGTCACGGGCTGGGCCAGGGCTCAGGGTGCGAGGGACGCGGTGCTCAGCAGCGCCAAGGGATGCCTGGATCCTGGGGACGGTGGCACTGGCCTGGAGACCTGCTGTGTGCAGAGATGGCATCTACCATGGGCATGAGCATGGTATCCACCATGGACGTGGGCATGGCATCTTCCATGGACACGGCATCCAACACAGCCATGGATGTGGCATCTGCCATGGGCACAAGCAAGGCATCAGTCATGGCCATGGGCATGGCATGGGCACGGACACTACACCAGCCGTGGGCATCCACCACCATCACACACGTGACATCGCTGCCTCCTCCCAGGACTCCCCCCTGCCCTCACGGTTGGGGTCTTCAGGGGGCACCATGGCCCCCAAACCCTTAAATTATACCATTTAAGCATGGCTGAAGAGGGTGATTTCAAACCCATGACCATCCCAAAACCTGGGGCTGAGCCGGGGGCACAGGGATGCTGCCGGGCTGGTGGCAGAGGGGCTCTCGCCTCCGCTCCCGGCACTGTCCCCCCGCAGCGGTGTGGGTGGGCAGCAGCAGCAGACAGACAGAGGGGCGCCCCCAAACCCTTAAATTATACCATTTAAGCATGGCTGAAGAGGGTGATTTCAAACCCATGACCATCCCAAAACCTGGGGCTGAGCCGGGGGCACAGGGATGCTGCCGGGCTGGTGGCAGAGGGGCTCTCGCCTCCGCTCCCGGCACTGTCCCCCCGCAGCGGTGTGGGTGGGCAGCAGCAGCAGACAGACAGAGGGGCTGAGCCACGATGGCACTTTGTGTGCTCCCACCCGCGTGCCGAGTTACTGCCTTGCTCCACTCCGGCGTGGGAGCGGCTGCGGCCGGGGAGGGGGACGC
>NW_008795920.1:352843-354334 GCF_000699145.1 Aptenodytes forsteri
CGGTTGGGAACGGGTTCGCTGCTCTTGCCGGTCAGATTTGCTCCTTCCTCCCGGCTTTCCTCCCTCCTCCCCGCTGTGCTCCGCATGGATGGGCACGCAGACAGGACGCGGGGTGACGTCTCGCCTCGGTCTTTACAGGCTCCGCTTCCAGCGAGGCTTCTGCAAGCGCGTCCCGGACGGTCCCTGAAATCCCACCCCAGCATACATCTCGACTGACCCCAGTTGGGGGCAGCCCCCGTGCCGGCAGGGTGCGCGGCACGAGGCCACTGCCCATCCTCAGAGGTCACAGGTGCTGCCTGAAGGAGGTCAGCCTCATTAGCCCCATTTCACAGATGGGGAAACTGAGACTGGGAGCAATGCGGTGACTCTTTGGGGCACGCAAGGTCCGGCCCCGGCGAACTCGCCCCTCCCGAAAGGCGGTCGCTGGCTCGCCCGGCACGGCCCCAATTGCCGCTGTTGGGACAGTCGTGGCCAAATCGCACCAGAGCAAGAGCGAAAATACTCCCCGAGTGCCCCGGCACAACCCAAAAGTATGAGGTTACATAAGCGGCACCACACCTGCGGTGAGCAACTGAGCAACGTCGGACCCACGCACCCGCTCCCCGCCACCGTCTCCTTAACCCTTCGTGTGCGGCGCCCAACCTCCAACACCAAGAGGTGTTGGCGTGGCCCAGGGAAAGTCCCGGGGGAAAAGGAGATGCTGAGGGGCCACCCAAGCGGGAACGGCCCATGGGGCAGCGGGTGCTGGGTGCTGCAGGTCTGGGACTCAGCCCCATGGATTTGGGGCCACAGGGGTGGAGGAGGAGAGGTTATGACAGAGCAGGACCCCCTTTTATCTTGACTGGGGCCTCACTCTGCGGACTCGACCAGGTTTAAATGAGGTTCCTGGTCCCAGCAAAGCCAGAACAGAGGTGAAGCCAGTTCACCAGTGGTGACAGTTGAGCCCCTGGCATAACATTTGCTCCCGAGAGGGGAGCAGCCTTCCCCCCCCTTGCTCAGGGCTCTTTCGGATGTGGCAGCACTGGAGGTCACTGAACCCCCCCTAAAAACCGTCTCCCCCTCCACGTGCTGTGATGCGGAGGCCGGTGCCGCTCCGCTCGCAGCCAGTCGGTGCAGAGACGCTGACACCGGCATCAACCGGTGACATTCCCAGCGATGGGGAAGCAGCAGGGCCAGAGGGGCAAGAGCTGCAGTCCAGTGCCTGCGTGCCGCCAGAACCAGGCCAGGTGCTGGGGAGCTGCACTCGCCTGGGCGATGCCGGGGGACGTGTCCAGTGCGGCTGGATCCAGCCCATCGCAGGCAGCACCAGCAGCCCCGGGCATCGGCGGCGTGGGGAGGAGACAGCCACCGGGAACGGATAAGAAGGAAAAACTCTGCCACCCTGCCACCGTCCAGCCCTTTTCTTTCCCCTCCTCCCTGGCCCAGCCTCGCCGCCAACTCTCTGTGGTCAGGGCCAGGACAGACACCGGGGTGCTGCCAGCCTGTGGCCAC
>NW_008795920.1:354345-355116 GCF_000699145.1 Aptenodytes forsteri
GAAGTGGCAACCGCCAGCACAGCTCCGCCGCCAGGATCAGCCCAGTCGGCCTCTGGCTGGCCTGGAGGCGAGCAGGAATTTGGAATGACACCACCGCACCTTAATCACTGTTTGCTCTCGCTCACACCCCACCCAGCGAGAGGGGAACCTCTCCGCCCGCCCAGCCAGCATCACCCCATCCTGCACCCGCAGCCCTTCACCCGGCCTCGGAGACTGCCGAGCCCCCCCGTCAGGGCCGGGCTGCCCTGCGCTCACCGAGCCCCGGCACAGCTGACTGGCAGAGCCGGCCCCCGGGGTGGCTCTACCGCGGGCTCCCCGCCGTGGGCACTGCCAGGTCGCTTTGCCTCGCCGTGACTCAGTTTCCCGTCGGGAACGGCTGACCTGCCCGGCGGGGAGCAGGTCACGGGGTGAACCCGCTGACGGGGGCCACAGCGTTGGTGCCCCCAAACCTCATCCTCAGGTGCTGGTGTGGGGACGTGCCCCGTGGCAGACCCCAGCCCCAGGGCTGGGCGGGGGTCCTGTCCCCCAGTGCCAGGCTGGGCAGTGGGTGCGGGCAGTGGGAGCTGGGTGGCTGCAGGGGAGCCGTGGCACTTGCAACCACCGAGCCTTAACATGGCCCCCCGGCTGCGGGGTTAACGCCATGGAGAACCCTCTGCTCAGGGACAGGGACCCACTGCTTTGTCCTCTCCATGGCATCGGTGTCACCCTTCCTCCCAACCCCGCTGCCGAAGCGCTCCAGTGGTGTAGGACAAGGGTCCTGGCGCGGGGCCG
>NW_008795920.1:355321-355737 GCF_000699145.1 Aptenodytes forsteri
GCGGGGGGCCGTGGCACAGGGTGGGTGCTGCTCGGGCACACCAGGCTGGGTGGCGGGTGCAAAGCAGAGCATGGAGAAGGGGGAAACTGAGACAGCAGCGGGGTGCGCCCCAGAGTCCCGCAGCCCGTGCGGGGCTGCCTGACCCGCTCACGTAACGCCTGCCCGGCACTTATGCAATAGCTGCTGCCGCGTGGCTATAAGGGACATCCAACACCGCAGCAATTACCCGTCCCTTAATCAGCGGTGACGCAGGATAACGAGGCTAATTGGAGCCGTGGCCGGCAGAGCTGCCGGTGGGCCGGGAAAGGGGGATTCGGTCTCCATCCCCGTCCCCATCCCCGTCCCCATCCCCGTCCCCATCCCCGTCCCCCCCCATCCCGGTCCCCGCCCCCCCCCCCCCCCCCAACCTGCCAGGG
>NW_008795920.1:356206-356586 GCF_000699145.1 Aptenodytes forsteri
CACCCCCCCCCGTCTCGCGCAGCCCTGCCTCCGCTCGGCACTGGCCCGGGCACCGCACGGCGCTGCCGAATCTCCAGCGTAATAATTAGGAGATAAACAGGAAAGAGGAAAGGGGCAGATTTCATATTCCGCCCTGATCCCCCTGAGACAGATAAAAGCTGAGTGGGGGGACCCGAGGGGGCTTTTTTCCCACTTGTTTCTGCTGAATCAAACATTTTTCCTCCTGCTTGGAAGATTTCCCTGCTCCCCCCGCCCCCCCCCGCTCCCGCCTTAATGAGGTTTTGCTGTAAAAGTCTCCAAGCCTCCACCGTGGCCTTGAGTTAATCTCCAGGCACCTTCAAAGCCGGGTTGTTCCTGCCCCCACCCTGTCCCCCTGCTTC
>NW_008795920.1:356679-360137 GCF_000699145.1 Aptenodytes forsteri
GGCAGATGGGGGCACGCGGCGGTGGGGACACGGTCCCGGGGGCTGGGGCAGGGACATGGGATGGGGGCTCCCTGGGGGTGTCCCTCCAGGCAGAAAAGCAGCTTGCCTTTGGGGGGAGTTTCCAAACTGGGGTGAAAAGGGGATATTTTGGGATTTTTTTTTTTTTTTGGCCCCCAAACTAGAATATTGTGGAAATATTGCAAAAAAAATAGCCCTTGGCTCAGCCGAGATGGTGGCCAGACCCCTCTGCCAGTGACAGCGAGGGCTTTGGGGACTGGTGGCACCGGGGCATCGCCCCGGGGGACAGGCAGAGAACCTGGGGTTCAGGCAGCTGCCCAGCAGGTCTGCAGGGGCCGAGCTGGGAGCAGAGCAGCCACGCGGGTGCCGGGAGCATCCCCCCGCAGGGGCTCGACCGGGGACGGCTGCGGGACCCCGGGGCCAGGGCTGGTGGCAGGAGGATGGTGCTGGCCGAGGGCCCCGTCCTGGTTGTCCACTCAGGGCTCTGCCGCGGGAACCGGCTGCTTCCCAGGGAAGGGGTTTGAGAACGCAGCTGCGTTTGCAGCCTCGCACAGCCCCGGCTGGCTCCAGACCCTTGATCGCATCCCTGCTGCCGGGACAGTACCTGGCAGGCTGGGTGCAGGGTGGTCCTCAAAGCACCCATCCATCCCTGGGGGGCTTCTGGGCATCCTCACCTTCCTCATCGCCTGGTGGGTGCTCAGCCTCAGCCCTGACTGCAGCGGGTCCAAAACCCCGGGGAGGGGAGAAGCAGGAGCCAAGAGCACCCGAGTTGCTCAAGCGTGGGGTGCTGCACCCACCCACCCACCCACGCGTGAGCCATCGGCCACCTCTCAGCTTCCTCCTTCTGCCGGCCAGTGACCCCGGCTGCCCGCTGCGCCCGTACCTGGGCGTCCCGCTCCAGAGCTGATCTGGAGGCTTTAGCGCAAGTTAATCCCAGCAATCCCTTAATTCCGGGGACCGAAATAGTGCAAGTTAATCCCTGCAATCCCTTAATTCCGGGGACCGAAATAGGAAAGATCAGTAGGTCAGTGGGAAAAGCTCTTGGCCAAAGTTAACACGTTAATGTGGAAGAGAGGAAGAGAGGGGCTGGGAGCAGGGGAGAGGAAAGCGACTGGGGATCTGTCTGGCTTCTCCCCTTGCCCGGGCTCAGGTCGTCCTGCATCCCGCCGGGGAGCCGCCTCAGGGATGCCAAGCACGGACGGGCCGAGGAGTCTCAACAGCTCCAGGTCCGCCACGGTTTGGGGAGGGAAGGGAGGTTTTTCCCCTCTTGCCCAAACAACCCAAACCCAGTGCTCGTGTCCCCGAGATGATTTCTCTGTGGTTTAAATCCTGGCCTCCAGAGGCGAAAGGTTGCGTATTAGCACACTGTACCGCTGAGCGTCTCTAATTAGGGCTTGGCAGGCTCCCGCCTCGGCCCTGTAAGCACCTTTTTGGCTGCCGCTCTGGAAAAAGCCGTGCCGGAGGACTTAGCTTTTAATACAACCAAAGCCCAGGTGAGCCACCCACCGCTGCCTGTGCCGCCCGTCCAGCACCAAACGGGCCGGTCCCAGCCCCAGCTGCGGGTCCCAGCCCCACGGGGCTTTGCTGGGTGGCCTCAGGCGAGACCCCCCCAGCCCTGTGGTGCCGGTGCCGGTGCATCCTGCTGAGGACCAGCCCGGGGGCCTTTCCCTGCATCCCCAGCCACCTTCCCCCGGGGCCGGGTGCTTTTGGGCAATAGTATCGCTATGGGAGCAGTTTCCTTAAATCCATCTCTGTTACCGCAAGCAGCTTTGCACCAGAAACTCTCTTCCTCTCTGTTCTTTTAATACGATCCCGGCTTAGCAAAGCTCTGGGCTTAGCCGCTGCCCCTGCAGTGCAAGTGAGGAGAGGAGAATTAAATAATATGAAAGCACAAAACAAAGGGCTCTGCTTGATTTAAGCAGCTGGGAGGGGGGGATCAGGGTGGCCCAGCCCTACCCAGGGGGAGCCGCTGGGGTCACCTGCGGAGGGGGATGCTCAGCCGGATGATACAGGGTGCGGCCCCTCCGGGATGCCTCGTTTTTATGGGTCAGTGGGTCAGGGATGCTCTGATGGTTTCAGCCATTGCTCCTGCTGCCGGGGACTGGAGGGACCCCGGTTCAGAGACATGCTCACCCTAAAGGTGCTCCGAACACTTTGCTGTGCTTTTTGGTGGCAAATATTCCCATTTTCCAGAGTTTTCCCATCTCGGGATCTGCCAGAACCACTGAGCGGCTTTGGGGAACTCGGTGCCCTTTGCAGAGGCAGCATCACACCAAGAAATGGGTCTTACCCACCTTTCCCACCCCACCCACAACGCCGGTGCCCGGAGCGGCGCTTCTCAGCTGCCGGGCAGACCCCGCTCCCTGTGCCGTGCTGATGGGCTGGGGGTTATTGTTCATCCTCTGGATCCCGGCTGGCCGGGCTGGCTCCCATCGCCGACACCGCAGCTCACCTTGGACTCCGCTCCCGGCACGGCCCAGCGGCCCACTGGGTTGCTGGGGAGACGCTGGTTTATTTACCATCAGGGCTGTGATAAGGAGTGTGAAAGGGGAGGCGAAGCACATGGTGTCCAATGTGCCTGACCCACTTTCCACCGCCCAGGCACCGCTCGCCCTCGGCTATTGGATTGCAGCGGCGGAGGCACAGGGAGCGCAGCCGCGAATGCCCTGCTGCTCGCTGGAGCTGCCGTGACGCAAGGGTTTGGGGTGTCCTTGCTTCCAAACCCCATTTTCTCCGGGCTGGATGGGAATAGAGGAAAAGCATCCCCAGGGCTCCACGGGTGCATCACGGCTGGATGCCAAGACCCAGCGATGGGGACAAAAACTGGCGTGAAAGCTTGCTGTGGCGGACTCCTCGTGCCCCTCCTCAGCCGCGGTCCCTGCCGCGGCGCGTCCCCCGCTGGCGCTGGCACAGTGGCCCAGATCTGCCATTCCGCATGGCTTCCCCGGCTCTCCCTGGGGCCAGGTGCCGGCAGACGGGGCGCTCGCTCGGCGCCTCGCGCGGCCGCCCGCTAATCCAATATGACTCTCCCTGGGGCCAGGTGCCGGCAGACGGGGCGCTCGCTCGGCGCCTCGCGCGGCCGCCCGCTAATCCAACATGACTCTTCCATTAGAGACGAGATGCCAGAGAAGAGCTTTTTGGTGTAGGAATTAACTCCTTCTCCCACCCCGGAGCTCCCCGACCTGGAGCATTGACTCTGTCTCCGTCACCCGCGTGGCCTGGGGTCTGTGGGATGGGGGGGTTCCCCCCCCCGTCATCACCCCCAGGCTGGTGATGGGTTCCCTGTGGGACCTGGCTCTGTCCTTGCATATCCATCTCCCATCCTCCTCCTCTGAGGATGCAGGATGAGAGTAGAGACCTGGCATTGCGGTGCTGGAAGGTGCTGGAACGGGGCTCCACAGGGCACCCCGGGCGGCAGGAGGAGCCCCAACCCAGCCGGC
>NW_008795920.1:360957-365983 GCF_000699145.1 Aptenodytes forsteri
CGCCCCCAGCTGCAGCCCCAGCCGCTTCCCTTATCGATGTCCTCTCCTGCTGTTAATTAGTGGTTCCAATTTAGCCTGATCAGAGCCACTGCTCCCAGCAAAGGGCCTGTCTTAGTTTTGGCCATCGTCCCCATGGGGCGCTGGAGCTGCTGGCAAGTGGATGGGACTCAAAGGGGGAGCTCGAGGAACCAGGGGCAGGTGGGGGTTTGGGGTGAGCTTCCCAGGCCGGGGGTGCTCCCCGAGCGGGGGGACCGGGGATGTGGCGGGGATCAATGGCAGGGGGATGAGCCCTGGCCGGGAGCCCAAGGGCATGAATGTCCCAGCCCAGAGGTGTCAGCATCTCACATCCAATGTGAAGCTGTGGCGGGGGGACAGTGGTGGCGGTTCTGTGGTGGCAGCCGGCTCCTGCAGCAGAGGAGCACGGGGTCGAAACGCAGTGCAGGGTCCACTATCCGGGACCACCTCCTGCCCCAAGGACAGCCACCTTCCCGCGCTGGTGCAGAGCTGTCCCTCGTGTCCCTGCTCCCCTGGAGCCATTCAGGGGAGGTGACAGTGGTCCTCAGTCCCCTGCTTCAAGGACAGACCCCAGCATCCTTCCAGAGAGGGGAGGCAAAGCTGATCCTGCCCAGTGCTGGCCCCTGGGGTGCTGAGCCCGGGGGTGGAACCTGAGCCCGGCTTCCTCCTGCCTCTACGTTTGATGGAGAAAACAATGGGCAAATGTGTCCCTTGGCCACCCTTCCTGGCAGCGTGCTCGGGGCTGGGGTCTGTCCCTTGGTGGAGGTCAGGTTCCCACCCGTACCCTGTTCTCCTGCCCGTGGCCCTGGAGGGTGGCCATGACTCCCTACAAAATGCCTGGAGGGATGGCTCGTCCCCAGGGTACAGTGGGGAAACTGAGGCATGGAGCGAGGCAGGGATGTGCACGATGCCGGGGTCTGCCCGGGCAGAAATGGGGGCTCTGGGGCACCATTTGAGCCATGCGGGTGCTTGAGCCCCATCAGGCTGCAGCATCCCTGTCCCTGCCGCGGGACCTAGGGGCTCTGCTGCCCTCCAAGTTTCCACCTAAGGGGGCTTCAGAGGCAGCCAGCCCCCCAGCAGCCCCCCAAAGCTGCAGGAAAGCAGTCAGGGAGCTGCTTGGGGAAAGTCTCTGGCCAAGGGGTCTGGAGGAGAGGGGGCTGCGCCGGAGCAGCGTGTCCTCGCCATCACCTCCCCCATCGCTGCCATGTCACGGGATGGCTGTGGGGTCTGGGGACCTCATGCCCACTCAGGCTGACTCGATTCGGATCAGGATCCTGAGTAACGCCGGCTGAGAGCGCCCCAGCTCACGGCAGGGATGCATCGATGGAGAGCTGACCTGGATCCCAGCCACCCCAGGGCATCACCTCCCGTGCCACCACATGTCCCTGGGAGAGGGACTTCCAGCATGGGGGGACAGCCCTGCAATGGCCGGGGAAGACGGGACTGGGGACAGCTGCTGTCCCCGTCCCTCATGGTAGCCCCAGGACAGCCCAGCCCTGGGGGGGGGCACTCCAGGCCACCCACACGGTGCTTTGGGACCCGGGGTGGGGGCATCCGCCGAAGGCAGTTTGGGAGGTCGCGCCGGAGACCCCCAGCCCCACACCCGGGGTCTTCCGTTCCCCCCTGGAGCAGAGAGATGCCCAGAAGGACACATCTGTTCCTCCCACCCCGAGCAGGGGCTGAAATGCCCCCAGATTATTTCTGTGGGAGTCTTTGGCTGCAAATCGGGGTGTCATCACCCTTTTTCCACACCGGACAGCTCAGACTTAGCGGCAGGGCGGGGATGCAGCGGCAGCGAAATCCCACTGTGGAGCCAACCATGAAATATTCAGGCCCTTCAGTGCGATTCCCGCCTCACCGTCGAAAGCACCATGAATATTGCAGGCGGGCATTAAAGTTTCACGGCTGCCATGCTTCACCGCAGCCCCGCGGACACCATTACTGCGGGAAGGCCCTCTGCCAGGATGCGTCATGCCTTCGCCAGGCTCCAGCAACCCGTTTCCCTCTGGTTTACCCCCAAAACAGGTGGTGGTGATGGGCTGGGTCCCTGAACCGCTCCAAGAGCAAACCGACTCGAAGCTCCCTGCCGCGTCCCTGGGAAGGAGCGACACAGCTCAAGGCAAAGCCGCAGGAGGGTGCTAGGTCCTGCAGGACCGGGGACAAGCAGAAGTCATGGTCACCCCACCCCAAAGCTCAGCCATGCTCCCCACCGCCCCGACGGCAGCGTGGCCTCACTCCTCTGCAGCCCTGAGTGATGCCCGCCCCAGGAGCGGGAAGACGTTTGCAGCTCCCTGAGTGCCTCGGAGGGTTTCATCCTCCATGTCATGAGCTTTCCAGGTCAGTCCCCACCAGAATGGACCATTCCCTTCTCCTCCGCCCGCTCTCATAACTCTGCTCTTCCCGTGTTTATATAACAGCGATGTCTCCCGCGGACCGGGGAGAGAATTGGCCGGGGAGAAATAATGAGGATAATTCAAATCATTTGGGAAGATGAGGTTTGCGAGGTGCCCAGCGTCTTCCACCTTTTACATGTTGTCTCTAATCATCCGCAATCTCGGATGGCCATTGATGGAGCTCGTTGCTGTGGCGACGGATGAATAGCCCTGGGATTGTACCATGCCAAAAAAGTGCCATCCTTCCATCAAAACAACAACAACAAAAATATCATTTTGTTCAGGAAATTAAGCAGTTTGCAACCAAATAGCAGCATCTGAAAGGGCTCCCGCGTCCGTTCTTTCCTCCCGGCTCCCATGGCCGCGTTGGGTTTGTCAGGAACATGCCCAGCACCCCAGAGAGCCCTTTGTGTGCGCCGGACAAGGAGAAGGTGGTAATTGCAAGGGGGTTTCTAATCCACTGAGCCTATTAAAATGATTTTTATGCCCCCCCATTCCTCTCTTCTTCCCCAGATGTGTGTCACGCAGGCAGGGAGCGCGGGGCGCTGCGGCCAGGGGCTGGCACAGCACTAGGTTCAAGTGTTAGCTGTGCAAGGTTGGACCAGAGCAGGGGCCGGGCGCTGGGGGAGAGGGAGGTGGTGGTGGCCGACGGACGGGGCAGGGTGTCAGGGCTCAGGTCCTGCTCCTCTCCTGGGGAAGGGGCGATGCTCAGCAGTGAGAGCCGGCACGGGGCTCCGGAGCTGCAGGAGGAGGGTGGCCGGCTGGGTGGGGAGCACAGGGCTCCTGCCGTTGTCAGCCTCCGTGGTTTTCCATTTAAACTCCCTCCCAGGCAATACGACCTGAGCCCAGACGCTCTCCTTCCTTCCCCACCGCTCTGGGAGCATCTCTTGGGGAGGCTGCTGGAGATCCTGCTCTCGAGCTGCACCGCCGGACGGCGGGTAGCACAGCCCCCGGGGACAAGGCTGGGATGGGGGTCATTTGGGATCTGCTCAACCAGGGATTAATCCTGGCTTTGGGTTTGCCTCTGGGAGTGGAAGCGTCTGACCCTCCCGATGCTGGAAACCACACAGAAAGCTCCTGCCACGTCTGAAGGCCCACGCTAAGAGTATTGCCCATGCGTAATCCACGTTACCGCACCGGGCCACAGGGCACATTTTGAGCCGGGGGTCTGGTCCCTGCTGGCATCTTCGGTGCTCCCAAATGCCGCCCGCCAGCAACAGGATGTAAATAGTGTAATTCAGAGCTGTGTGACTCCGACGCTCACCCTGCAAGAGCATAAGAAAGCAAATACCTGTAGGATAAGCATCCAGCTGGCAGCTTGGGAGAGCCCTGGGGTGCAGCAGGGTTGGACCCAGCCCTTGGGTGCTGGGGCAGCGGGGAGGAGGAGGGAGAAGGAGGAATGGGCATGTGGGGAGAAAAGATTTTACAGAGGACCCTGAGGATGAGAAATGGGCCAAGTTCCCGCAGCTCTGGCTCTTCTTCGGGCGAAAGCCCCCGGCAGTGCTTTGCCAGCCGTCCCCAGAGCCCTCCACGCTCCCTGGGCTCAGCGAGAGCCAGATGGAGGCACATCTTGGCTGCACAGAAAAACCAGGCAGCGAAGCAGGCTGGGGAGATTAACTCCACGGGGAAAACAAGCTCGGCAGACGCTGGCGAGCTGAGGACGCCTGCGCGGCTGCGCGTGTGTGTTTGCATGCACATGCATGTGCTACAAGCATACACGGGCACGCATGTGCAGACGTGAAGTACTTGCGTGCATGCGGATATGTGTGTTTGGCCGAGCTGATGAACCAGTGTCTGGCCTCGGAGGGGCAGGCAGGGTATTGGAAATGTGTCCTCATCCTTTAATTGCGCTGCTTTGATAATTGGCCAGAAATCGATACTGTTTTGCTCCTGTTTCTCCCATCCTGTCTCCCCCAGCCCTCCCCTCCCCAGACTCCCTTTAGTGGAGTGACATTTAAATGCTCTGCCACAGTCATTAGATAACCCAGGCAGAGAAAACGCTTAGGAGAGGGCTGGTGCAGCCAGGCAGTGGGCAGAGATGGAGGCAGCTCCCCTCTCCGCTGCTGTGGCTCAAGGGCAGATGGAGATGATGCTCCAGCAGCGCGTCTCAGTGCTGTGGGAGTGACAGCGGTGGGTGACTGCAGCGGTTCTGGGGACGAGGGGAGAGCGGAGCAGGGAAGGGACAAACCCAGGCTGCATCGGCCAGGAGCTCCCTCCGGCTTTGGCTCTGAAAGTTGTGCCAGAGCATCACGGGAAAATGTGTATTAATAGCCTCGCTGCTCGGCCTGCCCTGCTCTCCGCGCCCCACCACCGCCCTCGCCCCGCGCCCTCGTCCCCCTGGCAAGGTGCCCCTCGCTCCTGCCGCGCTGCCCCAGCCACAGGCAGGATCTCAGAGCCTGTGAAGTCAGGTAGCTCCTGGTCTCCTTGCAACCGCCCTCGCAGAGCAGCCCCTGTGCTTCACCCACCCATCCAGGACTGCTGGAGGTTCTGCCCCCCCAAAAAGCCGCCCTGACCCCCCTCCCGCCCCGCTGGGCTCTGTAAAGCCAAAGGGCCTGGGGAGCAGGATGGCAGCGCTGGAGGATGCACGGAGAGCTCTGGGGGGCCAGGGGGCACCCAGG
>NW_008795920.1:366309-367776 GCF_000699145.1 Aptenodytes forsteri
ACGGCCCGGCGTGTGCGGTTCTCGCCGGTGCTGGTCCCACGGGAACCGTGCGGCCGGGGATGCTCGGGGGGCCGGGGATGCTCGGGCAGCGACCTGCCCAGCCCAGGGCAGCTCAGCTCAGTTTATTTCCCACGCCGGCCGGTGCAAATAAATCAAACTGCACCAACAGTTGCCTTTGCGTGGCCGGAGCCGGCCCCGAGAGCAGAGCCCTGTCTGTGCCGAAGGCAAGCAGAAACCCCACACCGACACCCTGCCCAGGGTTTACAGGCACAAAGTTTTTAGTAGCCCTCCGGGCCAGGGAGACAGTGGGGAGACACCTGAGCAGCGCTTGCCGGTGGCTTCCCCAGGGTTTTGCTCCTGGGTGTTTCACGAGCCCCAGCACAGCTGGGCAACGGGCACTTTCTCTTGCGGTGACCTGCCCCAGGCACCCCACGATCGCCAACCCTGGGCACAGGCACGTGGGCTCAGAGGTGAATCGGCCCCGTGATGAGCTGGGTCACGACAACACCTGAGCAAAGCTTTGATTAAAACAAAAACCAAGAACCATAATCCAAGGCTCGGAGAAGAGTGGCAGGAACGGCTTGCAGCTGGGAAGCCCTTCCAGCCGGAGACCCCGGAGTATTCCACCCTCCCTTTCTGTTTGGGATGGCAAGGTTGACCCATGGGGTCAGCAGTGACACCCTGTGGGTCTTAGGGCTGCGGGGAAAGAGTCTGGGGTGAGGCTGAGAATGAGTCTGCGCTCAGGTCAGTTAGTTCTGTATTGCAGGAGAAATGCACAAGGGGCAGCACCGCCTCCCGGCTCACCCCCTATAGATGGGGTATGGCTCCGGCCCCCAGAACTGGGGGTGGGTATTCCCAGCCCCTCTCCTGTAGCTGGAGTAGAGCCAGCTGCATCCTGGCCCCTATAGCTGGGGTGGAGGAAGGGTGTTGCCCACCCTCTCCTCCAGTGGCTATAGATGGGGACGTCCCTGGTCCTCTGCCCTATAGCTGGGGTCCAGCCAATGTCTGAGCCCCTATAGCTGGGGAGGAAGGTCCCAGCTGCCTCCCCTTATAGTCAAGGAATATCTATGTCCCAGCCCCTATAGCTTGGGGGGACAGGGGTCTTCCCCCCTCTCCTATAGCCTGGGTCTGACTGTGTCTCAGCCCCTATAGTGGGGGCTCCCAGATCCCCTCTCTATAGTGGCGTCTGGCTGTGTCCCACCCCTTATACCCATAGGGGGGGGTCTCAGCCCCCTCAGCTATAGATGGAGCACACCTATACCCCTGCCGGTACAGCCAGGGGGATCACAAATCCCTCCCCTATAGCCAGGGCACACCTATACCCCAGCCCCTATAGCCGGGGGGATCACAGCCCCCTCCCCTATAGCGGGGGCACACCTATACGCCAGCCCCTGTAGCCCGGCCTCTCCGGCCCCGGCTGCAGGCGGCGGCCCCGTCCCGTCCCCCCCGTCCCGCCCGGGCCGGGCC
>NW_008795920.1:368241-379734 GCF_000699145.1 Aptenodytes forsteri
CCGGTCCGGTTCCCCCCGCGGTTCTTCATTTCAGCTGGTTTTGCGGTAAAGCCGTGTGCCGCTCGGCTCCTGCTGCAGATCGCCCCTGGGCTGCTGGCTATGGGAGAGCTGAACTCTGTCCAAAGTCGCAGCAGTCGTCGCCTTCTCTCTCCAGGGACGCTCAAAATCAGAAGGACCTCCTGAAAATTTGTCCGTGCGTGGCAGCGGTTACCATCCAGTTAACTCCGCGGGGATTCAGCCTGCCAGGTCTGCTCCCAGAGGGTCCGGTGCGGAGGAGGCTCCCTTGGCTGCTGGTGCCAAAGGAGAGGTCGGTTTGGGCCGGGAAGGACTCCTGGGCTGGTAATGGGAATGCTGGTCTGAGCCCCGAGTGCAGAGCGGAGATTCGTATCACCCAGCTGAGGATAAGGAGGAACAAACCAGAGCTGATCCACTTCCATCCCACGGGAACGCTCCTGGGAGGGTAATTATTTCTTGTTCCTGTTGTTTTATTCCCTTGGCGGAGCAAGTTTTGTAGGAGTGTGAAAGAAAGCAGCAGAGTTAGCTGTGGAGTGGTGGATAGAAGAAGGGGATCGCTGCTGGGGTCTCCCGGTAGCAACACTGTGTCTTTGTGCCCAAACTGGAACCACCTGCACCGCCGCGGTCCCGCAAACATCCCCTTCCCTTCTCTACTGCCAAAGCTGGACCAGCTGCGGCCACGTTGTTCGCACACATCTGAATTGGTGTTTGTTGTTGCTGGGAGTTACTGCTTATGGTTCTGGTTTAAAGAGGTGCAGTGCAGTTTGGCCGTGTAAATGCTACACCACGTGCGGCTGGAAGGGGCCAGTTCCTGGGTCTGGAGGCAACGGCGTGTGATCCAGAGAGAAATTATTAAGATTCATTTTAAAAGTAGGTTTCGCTGTGTTTGCTGTTTCCCCTGGGAAGGTGTTCCAGAATCGCATCTTACTGCTGGAAAGAAACCTTATCCTTATTTCTAGCCTAACTATGCTAATGTTCCCCATATCCGCCAGCATATGTCAGAAAATACATGACTATGTCGAAACTGAGAGTCAATGGGTTCTTTTTGCATCACTTACATCATCTTCCTGAGAACTAAAAAAGTGAAACAGGCTTGAAATGAAAACAAACGCCGCTAAGTGCAAAATGTAACTAATTAGGCTGGATGCTGGCCGTTTGAGTGGCATTCTTTGTTTCAGTGTTTGCAGGAGTCATTAGTCGTGCTGCGATGGCACTTCTTGTTACCGTTGGAGAGCGGCTCGTGCGGGTCTTACGTGCGGGTCTTTCGCTGGGAGTTCAGGGAGCCTCGTGGTGCGAGGAGGGAGTACCGGGAGCCGCTTCCTCTCGGCTTTTCAGCCTGGCTTTGGGCAGCTGAGCCCTGGATGGCTCAAGGCCCCAGGACCCAGATCCTGTGGCTGCTTACGAGCCCTGGGTATACCTTGCTCAAGGGACTTGGATCGCGTTGTTGTGCACGTGCAGGAACCGGACTCTCTCGGGATCCTTTGTGCTCCTTCCTGATCAGCTTGCAGCGTACGGTGAACGAGCGCGCTCCGGCCCTAACAGCTGTCTCGTTTTTACTCCCGTTTGTAGCTTGGCGCCTTGGAGGAGAGAGGATGGCTCAGGAGACAAACCAAACCCAGGTGCCTCTGTTGTGTACCACAGGCTGTGGATTTTATGGCAGCCCCCGGACTAACGGGATGTGCTCCGTTTGCTATAAGGAGTTTCTACAGAGACAGCAGAGCAGCGACCGGATAAGCCCCCCAGGTAGAGGATTTTTGTCTGAGAAATCTATCTTAAATGGGTGCCTGGATGCAAACTGTGTTAAGCAACTGGGATAGGGCATGGTACTGGTACTGGCCACCAGCAGATTTATTCCCTCCTGGAGAACTCGTGTCTTTCCCTTTCCGTGTAGACCCAAGCCTCTAAATCAAAGACCCGGCACTTCTGTCCCCTGTAAGGGAGTCAGCTGTTTTCTTCCCAGTCCCAGCTGTTTGTGAAGCCCCGTCCCAGTCAGCACCTTCCAGTAAACTGTAAAACCTCACTTGCACTAACAGTGGCCCAGATTTTCAGCTATTACCTGCTCCCTGAGTTACGTGCTGACTGCTGGGAATCACGACAGATCCCTGAAATGACTTTTTATTTGGGAAGAATTTGACCTTTTGGGTTTGCATAATTTTCTTATCTTAACAGGCTTGACAATCAAAAGCAATGAAATAAAAGGCTTGTTTCTTGCAGCTAAACAGAGCTGACATATGAGCGAGCTGGGAGGCAGCTAGGTGCACAGAAAGGATGCTCTTTCCATCATTAGCAGGATTTTCTTTTGCTGAGAGTTTGTGCCGATGCCCCATGTGCAGGCTTTGCAATACCGGTGAGAAATGCCTTCTAGAGATCTTGCGCAGCTTTGTTCCCGAGCGTAATAATGGCTTTCCTTGAATTACCCACCCAAAATACATATTGGGAACCCAGCTCTTCCTGGCAAAGGGTTTTTGTAAAGACCCTGACTTAGACCCTCGGCTGACATAAACCAACATGTTTCGATCGAAGCCAGTTCCTTTCAGCAGATGAGGATCTGGTTCTTATACCTTGGAGAAGTTGCAAAGTAACGTCGGGTTCAAGGTATGTTGGTAACTGCAGCGCTTTCATTTAATGCTGATAGGAGAATATTTATGCTGATGTGGAGTTTGCTTTGCAATGTTGAGGAAAAGAAGGGGAATCAAAGAATGACGGAGGTGTCGCGGGTGACCGAAGCCAGATTTTACCAGATGTTAAAAAACACACGGTAGCGGAAGGCGTTCAGCACAAAACTCCTGCGAATAAACTGTCATCCCTCAAAAGGGAGTTCGCAGATCCTGAGGAGCTGAACAGATCTCCAAAAAGGAGGCCTGTAGCCCTCAGGAAGATGGGCAGCTACTTTCAGAAGGATGTTATGATCCTGATACAAGGAGTCATTCCTGATCCAGTGTAAGAACAGCTGCACTGGGTCACAGTGAGGTCCGTCCAGCACTGATGCGTTGTTCCCACAGAGACCTATGCACAAATTTGGAGGGGAGAGTATAAGAATAGGGGATCTGGGAATGATCCCAATTGGGTTGCGCCCTCCCAGCTCCTGGTAGGGAGCAGGAGGTTAAAGCCTACTGAAAGTGCTCGTCCCGCTTTCTCCTTGGCTGTCAAGTACCCGAGGAACTTGCTGACATTTTTAAGAGTTTACCAAGACTGTGATCTTGTCTCGTAGCAGCCAGTGGTCCCAACAGCAGCCCCATGGCTTCAGATTCAATTGCAGGGCAGCGTGCAGAGGGAGACTCCGCGCCTGAGGATGTGAAAGCCAGGTAGGGGCATAGTCTGTGGGGCGGGGGGATCTGCAGCCATGCTAAAAACCAGCCCTGGGACACAAGGGGTAGGCTCTCGTCCTTCATGTGGCCAAGGGGGTCTGTAAAGTGGGCTGGATCACTGTTCATTGTGACCCTGGTTTATCTGGAGGACTGAGATGTCCCTGATGATGATGACTGATGCGTAGAGTCAGGTATCAGAGGGTCGGTAGTAAATTAAAACCTGTAGTAAACTAAGCGGCATCCTGGTTCTCTTAGAGCCAGCGCACCTTGTCTGTCACTAGCTGTGTTAAACTGTTCGGTTTCAACTCAGCCCTAAGTGAAAGCGCCCGGTGATGATCCAGTCTGGAAGCTGCGACAGCAGGATTAGGGACTTCAGTCACGTTTGATAGGAAGGAAGATGGCACTGCATTGAGCTCTGCCATTGCATTACAGTCCTGACTCATAACTCTGTTTCCCTGTCCCTGGACTTGTTTGGATGGGCTGTCGCCTTGGCTTTGAGATATAACTGGGTGGAAAAGGAAACTGAGATCATCACAGATTCATTCTGTTTGTGTCTATGAAGAACTTTGATCCCAAATCTCAAGGGGAATCGGCCTGCTGTACTCCTGAGCTACCTCTGAGTATAATGAAATTAACTTTATGGGCTGAAGATCTCTCCCACGTAACTGTTCATCAAAGGAAAATACTTGTGTTTCTCTATGGTTTGTTTGTTTGTTTGTTGCAAATGCTCCCATTGCTCAGACTCCTGTGACCCATCAGATGACGGCCATGAGCATATCCAGAGAAGAAAACAGCAGTGAGACAGAAGAATTCATCAAGACAGAAGAAGCCTCATCAGCATCTTCCTCATCAGGTAGATGGTTTGGCCTTTGCACGAGTCTGAATGACGCTGGTCTTGCAAGTCGGTTTGAGCAGCAAGGACAAATACTGGCCACTAACTCCAGGGGACAGTTGTTACCTCCCGGCGGGAAAGGTACACCTAGCAGGAGAGCTAAGGAGAAAATGGTTTGTCTGTTTCTGAAACAGGGAGGAGAGAAAATGCTGTGCCCGAGGGCAGGCCGATAGAGATTGCTTTGTGGGTGGAGGGCTGCGTAGCTGCCAGCCCTCGACTCGCTGGCAGGAGGATAATCTTCCATGACGCCTATCCTAGTGAATGGCAGAAAGCCCGGAGCATCCCACAGCCTGCTGCACGGCTGTTGTTGGCTGCAGTTCCCTGCCATCTCTCGAGGGAGGAAAGGAGATGGATCCAGTGTCGTCTTGGGAGAGAGGAGACGTATTTGTGGCGGTGCCCAGGGGCAGCTGCTGGCCTGGTTGTTGTCATCCTGTGTGATGGGAGGCATACCTGCCCCTCGGAGGGGAGTGTTAACGCGGTTGCTTCGTTTGCAAAGTGGGTACCTTGAAGTGATAGAGGAGCACGGGTGTCGTTGCCCAGCGGGGCATCATCCAGTTGATGAGTTGCAGGGTGAGCCATTGTGTTGCAGCCGAGCCGTAGCCAAGTGACACCGCATTGGAGACACCCTCCTTTAGCTCAACTGTCAGTTGAACTACATGCTTGCATTCAAAGCTGAAAAAACTCCGAGAGTTGTTGGTTGCTAAAAAAAACCAGGCTCTAGTCACTGCACATGAGCGTGCATTTTGGATTTGGTAATCCCTGGCCTGCAAGCCCGGGAGACAATTCACAACAGGCAGGTGAGAGACTATTTGGTGAAAGAGAGGCTTGGAAGAGCCTGCCCCTTTCTTCTGACTGCGGGATTTTTAGAAGGTTGTTTAGGGTCAGATCCACAAAGCTATCTCTGCCTCTGACTGTTTGTCTCCTCAGCCTGATTTTCAGAGCGGTGTGCACTGCAGGTGTGTGTATCTGCTAGCAGTTGGAGCTCCTCCCTCCTGTTGACTTCTCTAACCTGCTTAGGTACTGTAGGAAATCCTGCTAAGCGTCAGTGACCTTTAACAATCTGGCTTTCAGAGCTCAGTTTTCCTTTTAGTAGATTAGAGGCAGTGATGACTATCTGTGTAAAGCATTCTGAGACCTACATATGAGGAACACTTACATAAGAGTCAGCAAAAATAATTAGTAGTACTTACAAGGGGTTAACTTTTTTTTTTTCCCCTCCTGCGAAGATTAACCCTAGGCTGAGCTGTGCAGTTGAGTTACTGTACATCAGCTAAGCTGTAGTGACTATCCAGACGCATGCTTAACCTATGGCAAGCACCAGGTAATTCTACTTAGTATTGCCTTTTCTCAGCAGGAGCTAAACGGCATCACGTACGCCTTAGCTAAACCGTAATATCTCCTTGGTGTTTCTGAGCCTTGAACTTAAGGAATTTGAAACAGAGAGAAAACATGAGGCTGTGCGAGGTGTAGATCTCTGTGGAACAAGGCAAATCTCACAGTTTGGGGTATGTCGACCAGGCCAACGTGCACAGAGAGGTGCCTGGCACAGACCCAGAACCGGTAGGGCCTCAAGCAGCTCCTGTAATAAAACGAATGTGTTGCTTGGTTTATCAAGAAGGGTAGCAAAACTCTTGCCTCTCTTTCAGGTACCCTGCTTGAAATATCCCAGAACACAGCTGAGGGCAAGACAGCTTCAGAAAAACCGAAACAGAAGAAAAATCGCTGCTTCACTTGCCGGAAGAAGATAGGGCTAACTGGTAAGACCCTGGCTGTGGGGGAAACTTGCCTGTGGCCTAACTAGTCTGGTTTCAGAGCCCTGCGAACAGATCTCCTTGCGCTGTGATACTGCCTGGGATCAGAGGGTCGGCGTGGGTTGGTGGATGGAGGTACCCCTCCAAAAAGTACTTTACATCCGCAAGAGGTGGTGCTGCAGGGGAGGTGGGAGGGGAGCTCCGACCTGTGAACAGTGCTGTCCGAGGCAGCCGCCTGGGGAATCTGCCGCTCACTGTCGGGGTCCCTGCCAGCCCTTGGATGCAGGATTGCAGAACTGGATGGAGCCGTGCCTCTCGGGTTGTTTCTGCCGCTTGGCAAAAGCTGCTTGTAGAAGCAGAGGCAGTGCTCGCTGTGGATCTAATTCTGCTCCTATTCAAGTCAGCGGTAAAGCTTTCATAATAGTGACGTGAACTGAGTTAGACCCAAACTGAAAATCGCGCTCCAAGACTCATCCCATTTGTTGATGTTGCTTGACTTCCGCTGTTAGCTTCCTGAGAGCAGGATGGCTCTCAGAGCTCAGCCTGTAAAGCTGAAGAGAGAGAAGTGCTGGGATGGTGTCAGGTGACTGGTATCAATGGGAAAACTGCCCCTGGAAAGGCAATTCATGAAGCAATTAACTTGGCTGTGGCTTGGTAATAAAAACATCATTCCCCTAAATTGACTCTGGCGTTTAGTGTCTCCCTGGAAAAAGTTAACTCCAGAGCTGCGCAGGTCATGCTGTTCCAGCGGAGCGCTCGCCTCTTCAGCCTCCTCGGTGTGTTCAGCAGCCAGGGACTGCACACACACAGTTCTGTTTTCATCGATGTAAGCTGCTTTGGCGTGGTCTGGCCCGGGAAGTTCGACCAGTGCCTGACACTGTGGAACCCGAGCTTGCCTGGATATTTGAGGGCGCTGTCACAGAATAAATGTGGGTTTATAAGCCTAGGGCTGGGCAGGGTACTCTGTGCCCAGCCTTCAGATCTGCAGGGAGGATTGTTTTCCTGGATGAGTGTTTCCTTAAGAGCTTCAAACTGTGAGAAGTTTCCGCTCCTTTAGGAATCAACTTGCAGAGAACGCCTGCGAATTCAGGGCATTTAGGATGAAACGAGTTTTCTCAAATAGGAGTAAAACTGGCACCTTGTAGCAAGGGGTTTGTGGTCTTTACAGCCTGTAGTTGGAAAGATGTGAAAGGAAAGAGCGTGAGTCACTGCCGGCGCGACGGGGAGCTGATCTGCCGTCTTGCAGCAAACCCCCTTCCTGCTCCGTGCCTCAGTTTCCTTCCCAGTGTGCTGTGATAACGGTAGCACTTCAGAACAGCATTATCTCCAAGTGAAGTGACTAAATTATGAATTTCGATGCCTAAATAGCTCAAAAGTAATCCTAACGAGGTGAAGGTTTTGCTGCTTGCTGGCTTACTGTTGGTCAGTCCAGATGCTGTTGCGTGATGCCTGGGGAGCCAAGTTGGCTCGGAGGGCTCGGCTTCAGCTCAGGCTCCCTCCTTGCAGCCTGGGGAGCCTGGTCTGGATTAGCAATCTGGCACTCTGCAGTCCCCGGCGTGTCCCTTGTCCCCGGGGAACGCGGAGAGCAGCTGCTCTGGGAGCGTTTCCCACTGCCGTGACAGCTGGGGCTGCCCAGAGCATGCGTGCGCTCACGGGAGCAACTAAACCAGAGGAAATCGAAGAGCAACCCGTGGTCTTCCCCCACACTGAGACTCCCTTTCGCCTGTCAGGGACAGTGGTCCCCCTCCCTCATCTGACCCTCTTTCTGCATTAGTGGAGTTTCCTGGCCTGGCAGGAAAGAGTGGGGGCCCTGCCGCCTTCCTGTCCGGCTGGACGGAGACTAACGCGGCTTTGTCTCTCTGCTCTTCCTCCCTTCAGGCTTCGACTGCCGCTGCGGGAACCTGTTCTGTGCCATTCACCGGTACTCCGACATGCACGCCTGCCCCTACGACTACAAGGCAGAAGCCGCCGAGAAGATCCGTAAGGAGAACCCCATCGTTATTGCTGAGAAGATCCAGAAGTTGTGAAGGGGGCTGAGCAGCTCCAACTGCAGCCAGGTGGCCTGCTGCTCCTCCCCTTCCTCCCAGCCTTCCTCTTCCTCCCAGCCCCATCTGTGGTGCGACAGGGACTCCAGCAGCACACACAAACCAGCGCCCGGACACGGAGATTCCTCACACCCCTTTGGCAGAAAGCTGGCGTTCCTTCTCTCCCTTCCTGCCCCGAACAACAGCCACAGCTCAGCTGATCCGTTCTCGACCGGCTTCCCAAGGGAAAAGGGACCGTCCAGCCCCACTGCTGCAGTGCTGAGACCCTCGGACTTGTCTTCCGCCGGGGCGGTTTGCATGGCGCGGGCAGCGCGGCTCTGCCGGGCAGCCTTTCCCTTCAGCTGGCAGCTCCGAGTCCTGCGAACCACCCGGGACTCGCGGCTGGAGCCCGTGAGCTGCCGCTGGACTTGGTTCCCTCTGCCCCGCCGTCTCTTTGTGGCGGATGTAAAACCGGGAGCTGGGGAATCTGGCAGCAAGGCTGCCTCCTGCTCCCTGAGAGGTGTTCCGCCTCGGATGCAGAAAAGAGGATTCTGTAGTTTTAACGCCCCCAATACCCCTCCCCTCCCTTTGAGACGCTGTTGTTGAAGCACCGGGATGGTTAAGCAGCAGAGTACCGGCACAGTAAAGTTATTTGGTGGCTTGAAGCGACGTAGACACGCTCCAGCCGCAGGTCAGGACCTTTAGGGAAGTACCGCTCGCGGCCTCATGCCTCTCGCCACGGGGAGGGAGCCGGCCTGCCAGGCTTGCTGCAGCCAGGGACGTGGCTGGGCTGAGGGACACCCTTGCACCAGCCTCCCGTGCTTCAACGCCCCCTGAATAACCGCTGGCCGCTTCCCAAGCGAGGTTTGTTGTAACACAGCGGCGCCTGCGCCTCTCCTCTCCCCTCTGCTCCCTGCCTTCTGCCTTACACGATTCTTTCTCATCGGGGTTGTGCACAAAGCTCAGATCGCCAAACCTCCTCTTCCTTTCCCGTCCCTGCGTGCAGGCGGGCGGCGGGGACCCTGCCTCCCCCGTGGGCCTCGCTGATACTCGGTGAGAGCCTTTCTCCCCTACGAGCACGTTGGCTCGGGAAGCCCACGCAACCGCTCTGCTCTCCCGCCTGGCTCCTTGTCCCCGTGGGATGAGAGGCAGGGCCAGATCCCCGGGAGACGCTCCAAAAGCTGGACAGGGTGATCTGGGGCACAGGGAAAGGCATGTGGAGGGCTGCAGGGCACGTGGAAAGTCACAAGGAGGGTCCTGGGGTGCGCAGAAGCGCACGCGGGGGCTTTCAGAAAAGCCCATGGAGAGCTCTTGGCCGACTGAAAGACTCGTAGAGGTCTTGGGGGTGCTGGAAGACTCAGGGAGGGCTCCGGGGTGCAAGGAAAGGCAAAAGGAGAGCTTTGGGGTATACTGAAAGCACTCAGGGGACTCGAGCACCCTAAAAGGCACCCGGAGGGCTCTGGGACACACACACGTGGAGGGCTCTGGGGTGCAGGGAAAGCCAAATGCTGGGCTCGGTAGCACTCCAGGAAAAACACGTGGAGGGCTCTGGGGCTGTTAGAAAGAAAAAGGTTCGCAGCGAAAGGCAGGTGGAGGCTCCCGGGGCGCACCGAAAGCCACCTCCACACCACGCAGGGTCTGCACCCGCCCCGGAGGACCCCGGGGGGACTCTCCTCCCTGGGGACGCCAGGAGCGGGGCTGCGGCCGCGGGGCTCCCGGCAGCCTCACAAGCAGAGAAACCCGGCTGAGTCCCGGGGGGAAAAGCAGCAGCCTCTGCCCCGCTTCTGGCCATCCCACGCTTCGGAAGCATTTCCCTCGGCATCAGCTTGTACAAAGGCATCGGAGAGCGGGGCCGCAGGGGCCAAACCGGCAGCCGGGGGAGATCACGGCAGCTCCTTCCCAGTGCCGGTTTCCTTCCCTGTTTATGGCAATTCTGCCCCGGTGACTGCGGGGGGGATCATTCCAAAGGTCTCGTTTTTCCTGTCTGATTTCGGCCAAAGCGGTGCGCGCCCTGTGGCAGCTACCGTCATACGGCATTGCCAGGAGGATTCGGACCTCCCAAAATGATGCAAATCCCCCCCCCACCAGCGCAGAGCGGAGGCGAGGCTGGCTCTTGCCAGCCTTTTCCTCAGGTTTTTGCTTCTGGGCAATACCGGCGTCACGTCCGGAGCACGCGAGTGGCGGCACGTTTTAGTGCCGGAACGCACCCGGGCCGTAAACGCGGTCCCGGCGGTGCGGGGCGAGGCTGGATTTCACCGTTGAGGTTTTGGCTGAGAACGAGCCGTCACTCTTGGGGCTGGGGGGGGGCGGAGGAAGCCGTGAGAAATTGCAACCACCCCTTGCCTTGCGTTCGCACGAAGGTCGCGAGCCCCTGGGGAGGGGAAGGGGCTCCCATGGATGCAACGGGAAAGCCCACGTGGCAAAAGGGCAAGCCGCCTGCTTCTCCACCACCTACCTTTTCCCTTTTATTTCCTTCCTCTTCCCAAGTGTAAATACTAATACAGTCTAGTTTGCTTGGATGCTGTGGATGGTTCGTTACGGGAACGGATGTGTCGCACGCCGGTGCCGCCTCAGCTCTGGGCTCTTCTGAGGCGGCTGTGGTGGCTCCATGCCTCAGTTTCCCCACGGCTAATAACTAACCGTGCCCGGTGCTGGCGGGGGTTAGGAGCGCCCCCCACTCCTGGCACCCAAACTCCCCGTTTCTCTTCTCACCACCCCGGTACTTAGGCCGTCGTCCCAGGGGGGGGTGGGGGGCATATCCAGCACCCCTAGGACCCCCAGATTCCCCCTTTGGTGGGGGAGCTGCTTCTTCCAGGGCTGGAGGGGGACCCCACGGTGCTCGTCTTCCACTCTGCCAGGGGAATATTCTGTAGATCCCGTACGCTCTTGAGGACAGCCCGAATGCCAGTCCTCATTAGAGGCTCATGTTGTCCTATCCCCAGAAGATCATGTGGAAGTATTTGCCACAGGGTTATACATTTTATAAACAGCAGGTTAGCCATATAACACCCTACTGAGATAAGCGGGTATTATTAACTTCATCTTACATATGGTGAAATCAAGCCTAGAGAAAAGCAATGGCAGTTCTAGCTCTTTGGAATGGAATAGAGCAAAAATGTTGGGATCTCCCTTAAGTTAGCTAAGTCTTGTCCACTCACTAGTATAAACCCGTGGTTCACTGGTCTTTCCAGCACCATATTCAGACATGATCAGTTAGGGCATGAGCCCCAGGACCCTGCTTTGAAAGAACCTGAAGACCCACTAGGTAGTTGTAGGCAGGCCAGACACATATAAGACAGACCATTTCCCATGCTGTATAGTGAAATTCCAAATTCTGGCACCCAAACTCCCCGTTTCTCTTCTCACCACCCCGGTACTTAGGCCGTCGTCCCAGGGGGGGGTGGGGGGCATATCCCAGCACACCAGGCCCCCCAGATTCCCCCTTTGGTGGGGGAGCTGCTTCTTCCAGGGCTGGGGGCCCGCGGTGCTCGTGACCGCACCGC
>NW_008795920.1:380493-381026 GCF_000699145.1 Aptenodytes forsteri
CGTGGACCCACGCCTCGACCTGCCCGTGCAGGTGTGCAGCCGCCGGACACCCTCGTCCGCCGCGGGTGCGTGTGGTCCCGCCGGCACGCAGGGTGCCAAACCCGGGGAGGGCGGGGGCTGCCGTGTGCCGGGTGCGACGCCGGCCCGGGCACCACTGTGGATGGCCACCGGCCCGAGGGGGACCCGAATTCAGCCCCGGCCCCCGGGGCGCAGGGCCCGCGGCGGGGCCGGGGCATTGGGCATCCCTTCACTCTGAATATTCGGCATATTTCCGCGCGGCATGTCTTCCCCTCCCGGCTGGGCGGGAGGCCTCCCCCCTCCACCCTTTCCTCCCCTTTCCCAGCCCTTCGGAAGCAGATGGAGCAAATTCCTCGGGGTGTGGGCTGGTTTGACATTCCTCAGTGTGAGGCTGTGCCCAAACTTGCAGAAAATAGTTGCTTTTTTTTTTTTTCTCTTCCTTTCTCCCCCTCTCCCCTTTTTCTTCAGGAGCTCGGCACTCCCGCCACACGTCTGTGCGGCCAGGCCTGTGCCGG
>NW_008795920.1:381076-381318 GCF_000699145.1 Aptenodytes forsteri
CCTGTGGCCTTTGTACCACCGACTGTGCGGCTGTTGTGGAGTGTATGTGTGCGATCCTGCACCCGCCGTCTTTGCCTCCTCAGCGTGGGCTTGTGCGTGGGGGCTGCGGCACGTAGTGTGGGGGTGCGTGGGCTGGGAAGTGTTGAAGGAGGCTTGGTTTTGGGGGGGTGCGTGGGTTCAGTGCGAGCGTGTGTGTGTGTGTGTGTGTGTGTGTGTGTGTGAGAGAGTGTGTGTGTGTGTGC
>NW_008795920.1:381518-383883 GCF_000699145.1 Aptenodytes forsteri
CCCGGCCCGGGGTGGGTTGCCGGCGGCAGCCGTGCCGAGGGCCAGCTGAGGACGGAGCCTCTCCGGGCCGTCGTCGTTCCTGGCCTCCCTCTGATTTGGATCCTCCCTCGCTCCGGGCACAGCTGCCTTTCGCCTCGCCGCCGTCATGAATGGGCTGTCGATCAGCCAACTCTGCTGCCTCTTCTGCTGCCCTCCCTGCCCCAGCCGCATCGCCGCCAAACTGGCTTTCCTGCCCCCGGAGCCCACCTACGCCGTGGTCCCCGAGCCGGAGCCCGTGGGCAGCACCAGCACCGGCTCCCTGCGCAGCGGTGCCGTGGGGGGGGGGGAGCGGCGCCAGGCGGATTTCCAGTACTCCCAGCGGGAGCTGGACAACATCGAGGTGTTCGTCACCAAAAGCAGCCGAGGGAACCGCGTCGGCTGCATGTACGTCCGCTGCGTGCCAGGTGCCAGGTGAGTCGCCCGTGGACGTGCCGGCCCGGCGCCGCTGCCGGCGGTTTGACCCCGGCCTGCTCAACGTCGGGCTGGTGCAGTGCTGGTGGGCACGGTGCCATCCTGCCCCCTCCTCTCCTTCAGCTGAATGCCACCTCCTTGACCCAGCCTGACCCGGCGCCTTGCTGAAGGAGCTGGCCCCGCCACGGGGGTTTGGAGGCGTCCTGCGGGGCGGGTGAGCTCAGCTCCCAGGACCGGTCTGGCTTGTGGCTGCAGCTGGGAATGGGGTTAAACACGGAGCGGAGGCAAAGCTGGAGGCTATAGGGATGTAGGGATTCCCTAGGCTGTCCCGCAGATCCCCCCTGATGTCACGCCGGTGATGTAACGCTCCAGTTGTGAACCAAGCGTCTGTGCAAGGCTCTCGGGGAGCGCCGGGGGGGGATGGTCTGCGCCAGCCGCTCGCCCTCCGTCCCCAGCCCTGCGGTGACCACGGGGATGGGCAAGAGCCTGTGCTGGCCAGGAGACGCCTGCAGTGAACCAGGTCTGCACGTTTAGTCTGATTCACTGGCGCATTTGATTCCTCAAGGAGAAGAGCGAGAGGAGTGAAACCAGGAGGGATTTAGGCGCAACCCGCTACTGGTCGCTCCCGTGGGTCCGTAAACTGGGAAGCTGGAGAAGGGCAGCCCGGGGTGCGGGACGGAGACCCCCTCCCAGCTGCCAGTGGCTAGGCACGAGGGGATGGCGCGGGGATGGGAGGAGACTCGGCAGCTGCTTCCTGAGCCGGTGGCATGGCGTGGGGGTTCAGGTGCAGAGGGAAGTCAGGTCCCAAAGCCTGCGGCACCCCGGCTGACCCCACGCACCTGTATCCTGCCGGGAGCAACGCGCACTCCAAGGAGCGGCGTCCGCGGAGACCTCTGTGCGGGGGAATGCAGCCTGGATCTGCCCTCAGCTTGCCAAGGGCTTCGAAGCCACCGGGTGGGCTTGGGGCGAGGGGGGGATGGCTCTCGCGGGGGTTGGAGAGCTGCGTTACAGGAGGCCTCTGCAGGCTGCCCAGGAGGGACATCCGCTCCGTCCCTGCGTGCGTCGCAGGTCCCCAGAGAGAGGAAACCAGCGGTGGGATTGCGCTGCCTGCGCATCCGCCTGCCCGCGCCCTGCCGCGGCAAGGCTCGGCGCTGGCCCCACCCCCAACCCCCCCCCGGGGTCCAAGGCGGCCCGCGGGAGCAGCCGTTTACGCGCAGGCTGCGGGGCTGGAGGGAAGGGCCAGGGCTGGGGGGGGGGGGAGCTCCAAACCCACCGGGGCATCAGGTCTCGCTCGCCGTCTGTCCTCCCAGCAGCTCGTCGTGCTATCGCCTTCCTGCTGGGGCTTTCTGGGGCATCCAGGCTGGGACATGGAGGGACAACCTGGCCACAGACCTCTTGGACCAACCGGGGGCTCAGCAGGGAGCGGGTCCTGCTCCCTCCCTCTGGCAGAAGAGAGACAAGGTTCCATCAATGCGCTATTAGTGTTAATTTTTATGATTAACATTGTTTTTCCCCTTATGGTGGAAATTTCTTGTGCCTTGTCACTCCCACAATTCCCGTCTCTCCCAGCGTCTGGTGTCTTGCCAGACTCAGGGGAGAAAAAAATCTGCTGTCAGAATTCTTACTTGAAATCCCCATTGGGCAAACGGCCCCAAATCCTGAGCTTTTTACCAGAAATAGACTCAAGAACTTGAACAGAATCATCCTGCCTTTGGGCTGCCCGTTTCTGCTGGGAGCGAGCCCCTGGCCCTGGGTGGCGAGGGGGGTCTGGGTATCTCTGGGGTTGGAGCGGGGGTGTCGCGAGGACCTTCCTTGGTGGCCCGAGGGGTGTTGGCCCTTCGCGTCCTGGAGTTTGGCTTTTGGCCTCCACAGCAGACGTCCTGGCTTGCGCTGCCCAGGCACATCCATCCCCGAG
>NW_008795920.1:384383-384600 GCF_000699145.1 Aptenodytes forsteri
CTACAGGTACACCGGTGCTCTTTCACACGGCAACGCCGTGGACCTGGGGCAGATGAGCAGCTTCTACATCGGGCTGGGCACCCGCATCAACTGCAACATCTTGACTACTCGGGCTACGGCGTGAGCACGGGCAAGCCCTCGGAGAGGAACCAGGAACCCGACATCGATGCCGCGTGGCAGGCGCTGCGGACGCGGTGAGCGGGGTGACGGGCAGGGG
>NW_008795920.1:385039-395674 GCF_000699145.1 Aptenodytes forsteri
CCCCAAAGCAGACGTCCTGGCTTGCGCTGCCCAGGCACATCCATCCCCGAGACGCTGGCAGGGCTGGGCAGCGCGGCGGCACCGCGGCAGAGTCCCCAATTAACCCGCTGTGCCCGTCTCTCCCTGATGCTGCAGGTACACGGTGCTCTTCTCACACGGCAACGCCGTGGACCTGGGGCAGATGAGCAGCTTCTACATCGGGCTGGGCACCCGCATCAACTGCAACATCTTCTCCTATGACTACTCGGGCTACGGCGTGAGCACGGGCAAGCCCTCGGAGAGGAACCTCTACTCCGACATCGATGCCGCGTGGCAGGCGCTGCGGACGCGGTGAGCGGGGTGTCGGGCAGGGGGAAGGGAGGATGTCCAGGAAAACCCTGCAGGCCAGCAGTCTGGAAAACAGGAAATCTCCCGGAGAGGGAATCCGGGCCGCTCGTAACGGGAAGGGGTGGCCGGAAAGCAGCTGCAGGGGGAGCAGGCATGGGGACCCGGAGGGGCAGGGATGCTGTGGGGGTATGACCTTGCTTGGGAGCGCTGGCACAAGCTGTGCTCCCCATCTTGCTGTTCCCAGGCTCTCCCCTGGCTGTGCTCAGCCCCAGTTCCCCAGCCGGGCTCAAGGTGCAGCCCCGTGATGGGCTCTGCCTCCTCCGCCCTGCCTGCAGCCAGGCCTGGCTCGCAGCATGCCCCAGGAACTGGGGGCTGCCCCGTGCAGCTGCGATCCGGGGTCCGTGAGCCCGTCCGTAACCCTGCTCCTGGCAAGGGTGAGCCTCGACAGCCCCCCCACAACTCATCTAGCAGCTCAGCCCTGGCTGCTGCCTGGTCCTGCCGGGGGGTGCAGGGCAGCTGCTTTGGGGGCAGCTGCTTTGGGCCCAGCTGTGAGGAGCTGGAGGAAGGCAGGGGGGACAGAGCCCCGTTCCCCCCCGCCCCACCCCAGGAAGCCTTGCAGGGTGCCGTGGCCAGAGCAGGGTGACCCCCTGAGTTGTATCTCCTGGCGATGTGACTCTGCTGCCTGGTGCTTGGGCGCTGACCCTCCCTCTCCTCTCCCAGGTATGGAATCAGCCCGGAGAACATTATTTTATATGGACAAAGCATCGGCACAGTGCCCACGGTTGATCTGGCCTCCCGCTATGAGTGCGCTGCCATCGTGCTCCACTCCCCACTCACCTCTGGCATGAGAGTCGCCTTCCCCGAGACCAAGAAGACCTACTGGTTCGATGCCTTCCCCAAGTGAGTGGCCTGAGGAGAAGGGGCAGGGGACAGGGGTCAGCTCTGGAGGGGCAGTGCCCGGACCAGCTCTGTCCTGGACGCCAGCCCTGGCCACAAAGAGGGGTTATGGTGACAACTGTGGACCTGTTTCCCACGAGAGGCTTAAACATGCCCATCACGATCCTCCTGCCTTGCTTTTGGTCCCCTGCGGGGGATCGTAACCCTCCCTGGGGTCACCGTGCCCCCTCCTGAGGGCCATGCCATGTGTGTACCCCACGTCCCCTGGTGGCATCACCTCCTGGCCATCCTGTCCCAGTGTCTTTGCCCATCGGCTTTGGGGCTGTCCCACCAGCCCCTTGTCAGGTATCACAAGCCCCGGGGGTCCCCGGGACCCCTCTCTCCCCTAAGGGTAATTTCCTGGGCTTTTTTTCCCCCCTCTGCAGAGGGCAGGGGCAGTGGCACGGAAAGGCAGCACTGAGATGGGACGAGCTCTTGCTTCGCCTCTCCCTTGCAGCCAGGCCAGCAGGGCCCAAGGGACGGTCCCCGAGCCGGAAGCTGTGACTGGGAGCCACCAGCCCACGCTCTGCATCCCGATGGCCTCGCGCGGCCTTTGGGGCCGGGCTGAGAACAGCCGTGCTTCCACGCCTCAAAGCCTGGCACGGCCGATCCCGACGCGGGGAGGGCCTGGGCTCACGCTGTCCTGCAGCGGTTTCCGTCAGCCCTGCCTAGGTCCCTCGGGGCTGTTGTCACCACTGTCTGGTCCTCGTCTGTCACGCCGGGGGAGATCTTGTCCTGGAGCTCATCCTTGGCAGAAGCTCCGTGTCCCCGTGCTCTGCTGTGATCAAAGAGCATTTCCTGGTCGCTGGCCCCGAGGGGATGTGTTTTGGGGGGCAGGAGGAATGGGAGTGCCTTGATCCCTGTACTTACCCCCCTCTCTCATCTCTTCCCCACCCACCTTCTTGGCAGCATCGAGAAGATCTCCAAAATCACCTCTCCCGTCCTCATCATCCACGGCACGGAGGACGAAGTCATCGACTTCTCCCACGGCCTGGCGCTCTTTGAACGCTGCCCCAAGGCTGTGGAGCCGCTGTGGGTGGACGGGGCCGGGCACAATGACATTGAACTTTACAGCCAGTACCTCGAGCGCCTTCGGAAATTCATCTCCCAGGAGCTGGCCAGCCAACGCAACTAGCCGTGGGGCGGGGGGACGGGCAGGGGGTTTCTGCCTGTTTCTCCAGTTCTCCCAGTGTCCCTCCCCAGTCCCTGCTGCTGGAGGTGCAATGAGTTTGTACAGCCTCAGCTCCAGGCTCGGGAGAGGGCCGGAGGCCCTGGAGCGGACGGTGCATTTCCTCTTGGGCATGAGCACAACTCTCCTCTCGCCCGGTGTCAGCCCCGGCGCTGCTGGCACCACTGGCCGGGCTGGCAAGAGACGGCAGCTCCCTCCTTTCCCCTTCCCCAGAAAGATGAGAGCCCACCCTCATGATGGCGTATCCTTGGCTTCGGACATGTCCTCGTCCCCTCTCCTAAAACAGTGAACTCCTGAATTCCTCCTGGCCGCTCTGCTGCTCTGACTATAGCAATAAGGCGAGTTGGAGAGGGGCTGGGGGCCCGGCCCCCTCCCCGGCGTCGCTGCGGGGCGGGATGGAGGAGCGGGCAGTTCCTGCTCTCGATGGCGCTTTCCCGGGATCGGTGCTGGTGGCAGCAGGGTGCCTGGTGTTTGCCCCGCAGCCGGGGCGGAGCCGTGTCCCCAAGGGGAGTTCGGGGACGTGTGGAGGAGGTGCCCCCCTGCCCGGCACCCCCTCCGGTCTGGCCCTGCTTCTGCCTTCTCAGAGCGCTCCCCGTGTTCAGGTCACCCCTGGAAAACCTCCTCCGTACCGCTCGCTCGCGGTGCGCTTGGGAAACAGGACGAGGAAACCGGGCCCTGAATAAAGAGCAGAGGTTTAACGTTTTACCCGTGTGCACCCTTTCCCTGGGTACGCCTGGGGCTGCCGCCCTGTGACCCAGTCGGGGGGACCAGCCCCTGTGGGGTCCAGCCCCTCGGCTTTCCCCGCTGGCCCATGCCCCTGCTGAATTGCACTTGGCTGGATCCCCAACGCTTGTCACCCTCCTCTGGGGACCGGGCAGCCCCAAGGTGCCAGCAGATGGGCAAGGAGCCCTTGGCCCCCCAGGAGCGGGCCGCGATGGTCTGTCTCTTCGAATCGGGCCGTGGGGACAACGGGGGCCCGTTCCCCCGCCAGCCCCTGTCCTGTTTCATTAGGGGATCCCACGGGATCGTGGGGGCAGAGGTGGAGGATGGCCTCGGCCTCTTAGGAGCTGTGGCGTGGGGGGGCTCGGGTGTGCTGCCGGGGAGGGGGGATGCCCCCACGGCCTGCCAGTGTACCGAGGCCAGCGTCGCGAGGGACGCGGCGTGGTCCCGAGGGGGCAGGGTGGCCCTAGGGGGAGCAAATCTTGGTTTTTGACCTGCTCTGCACCCAGCCGTGCCCCTGGCTGCACGGGGACCTCTGCCATGCCTGGCGTGCGCTGGCCACGGAGGCAGGCGCGTGGGGCATCCCACTGTGCCCTCCCGCCAGCAGACGCCGTGTTTGCCTCACAGAAAGGCAGAGTGCTCGGGTTTGCGCTTTTTGGGTCAGCGCCTGCTCCGAAATCACCCCGGGAAGAGCTGTTCAAGGTGTCCGTGTGTTTTCCTGCCCCCGGGGCATCCCTCGCCCCAACCCAAACAGCAAAGCACCACTCTGCCCCTTCCTGTGCCCACAGGGACTCTCGCAGGGCTCCCAGGCACCGGTTCCCCCCCTCCCTGTCACCCTCGTGTCCCCTCCTCCCCGGTGCAAGGCCGTGGGGCCCGGCAGGCTCATGTGAGGAGCGATAATCTCCTTAGACGGCTCTCGGAGGGGCTCAGGGGCCTTGTGGTGGGGCCTCGCCGCAGCCCCACGCTCCGAGCACTCAAATGCACTTATTGTTTGGGGCTGGGAGCCATGGGGGGCCCGAGGCGGGGGGCGCGGGATGCCCTGCTCCCCACACATCCCTCGCCTTCCCCCCGGGACCGAGGCAGGGTGCTCCAGTGGAGGAGGGGGGACCCTTCCTCGGCGCTGGGGCTCTGCAGGAGCTAGAAGAGGATTTGGATGCTGGGACTCTGGGTGGTCTCCCCCCTTTTCCGGGGGGGGGTTTTAGGGTCCGGGAGCCGGGATGTCTGGCTTCTCCCTGAGCATCCCCCCAGCCCTCCCCTCCCTTCCCCGGCTTGCCGCACGCAGCTGCCGGGTGATTTTAGAGCCTTTAGCTCACACGTGTGCTGGAAGCCAAAGCCACCACGGTCGCCCAGCCCGGCTCCCCTCCGGCCCCGGGCCCTGATTAGCGGGGCTGGAGCAGCCCACGGCGCCCTGATCCTGACATAGAGACGTTTTGTTTGCACCAAGGGTATTTTTATCCTCTTACTGCTGCCCGTTTCCTGTTGAGCTGCGGACGCTTTAGAGCGGCTCTGCGTGGCCGCAGGACGTCTCAGAGCCGGTGGTTGGGGTCCGGGGGATGTCGGGGTGGCTTGAGTTTTGTATTTACTGCGTCTCGGTTTAAAAAAAAAAAAAAAGGCAAAAGGACGGAAAAGTTCAGCCTGATCCCCAAAATTTAGACCCAGCTCGGGTATACGGGATCCCGGTGAGCACGACATTGCTGGCTGCCGCCTCCGTGATGGGGAGCCTTGGCTGCGGTCCGTCGTCGTTAGGGATCGGGGCTTTTTGGGTCTGGATCCTTCACTGCTCCTGGCCCGAGAGGGCTCAGGCTCTGTCCTCACCCGCGCACGAGCAGCTGGAGCGAGGAGGGAGGGAGAAGCACTAATCCGTACGTGAGCTGCAGGGTCCCCAAAAGGCATGGGCCGGACCCGTCCTGGGGGTCCTGGGTGCAGCATCCCCCACCAGCGGGGCCAAACTGGGTGGTGAGCCACCGGGACGGCGCTTCTGTCCCCACCGCTGGTGCCATGGTTTGGCAGCACCAGGAGGGGACTAGGAAGGAAAGGGGCTGGGTTGGGGCTGGACCTGGACAGGGTTTGGTGCCTGGAGCGGGATTCTGCCGAAAACGCGGTCTCAGCAGGGCGTGGAGGAGGGGAAAGGCAGAGTCAGGCCTCAGAGTGTCCCCAAAGTCCCTCCTGCAGGCACAGCAGAGAGGGGACAGGGCAGGCGTCCCCCTGGGTCGTTTTGAAGTCCCCAGCCAGAAGAGCCAGGGCACAGGCGGCTCCTGCTCCCGTGGCTGCAGAGTCACAGGCACGTGGCTGGGCCGGGGGGCGTCTGCGTGTGCCTGCGTGTGCCTGCGTGCGCCTGCGTGTGCCTGCGTGCGATGGCTGTGAAAGGGGTCGACGCACTGGACGTCTCGGGGATCCCGTAGGGGAAAGGACGGGACACCCGCTGCAGTGAGCCCTCGGCAGAGGCGCAATGCTGGTGTGGACGGGGCTGCGGCCAAGGTTGGGCATGGGGGACATCAGGCTCACCAGGTGACTGGCCAAGAGGGGTTTAAGTCTCTTTTGGGGCATAAATGAGGCTTTTGATGGCCGGGGCCTGCGTGCCACAGTCATGAGACCCTGTTCACAGGCCGAGCTCAGTCATGGGATCCAGGAAACTGAATTAAAGCGTCTTAAGGAGCTTTTTTCCGAGCTCTGCTCTGGTTTTTCACGTGCTTGTCATATGAACAAAGACGGTATAAAAGGGCAGAGGGGAAGGATCCCATCTGTGGTCGGGCTGGGGAGAGGGGAGGGCGACGGAGGAGGGATGCCAGGGTGAGGGGCTCTGCATGGCGCTGGCTAAGATGGAGGGAAGGGGACAGGAAAGGACAAGGAGAGGAGAGGATGCGCTGGCAGCAGCCCCTGGCTCTGCCCTGCCAGGTGAGTGAGGCAGTGACCTGGGGCCGGCGGAGGACAGCTGGGGACAGGGACGGCGGCAGGTCTGGGGGAGCAGAGCCCGTCTGCCCCTGCTCCTCGAGCAGCACAGGCGCTGTGAGCATCCCGGCTGCGCCCAGACACCGGCCGGCACTTCCCTGGTGAGAGACGGGGAGGAGGGAGCACGGGCTGCAGCAGGGGCACCCACCACCCTGCGCTGCCGGCTGAGGGGGGACAGGGGTGGCGGGTGCCCAGCGGTCCCCGAGGTCCCCCTGTGCTGGGTTGGGTCCTGGGAAGGGTGCCTGGGTGGGCAGCCGCGGGATGGAGCCACCCGGCTCTGCGCTGTGCACATACGTGTGCGCACAGCCACACGCGTGTATGTGCACACACAGGTGTGCACACAGAGATGCGTGGGCCTGCAGACACGCACACACGCATTCACGCCTGCACACAGACACCTGCGCAGGCTTGCACACGCATTCACATCCACACGCGTGCACACACGCAGCCGTGCACGCATGTGTGCACACCCCGGCACGGACGTGCGCGTGCGCGCACACACACACGTGGATGTGCACACACGCCCGTGCACCCCCACGCTGCCCTTTTGGTGCCGCACTCCTCACCCCCTCGGGTTTGCCCACGCAAACCCACACGTTCACCTACAACCCCCCTGCAAAAGCCAGCGCTGCCTGTGTGCGGGGCCCCGCTCGCACCCTGCACGCCCGCCACGTCCCAAACTGTCCCTGAGGGGGGGGGGAAGCAGCACCGGGGCCGGCGGGTCACACCGGGGAGATCCGTGGTCTGGTTTTCACCTCCTGCACATGCGGTGCAGGCTGGGGATCCCCCAGCTCCCTCGGGCTCCGGCCCCCTTCCCTCCCCTCCTGGCTCACGTCTCTCCTCCGTCTGCAGGAGCGCTCGGCGGGAGGAGTGCGGGGCCGCGGCCCCCTGCCCCCTGTGAGCTTCCCTTTGTCATCCTATGCCTGAGCGATGCCTGGAGGCTGGGACGGTGAAGGGAGGCCCACGGGCTGCCACAGCCCTGCGGCGACGACGCCTGGACAGCACATGCGGGACCACGCACCCGGGGCCCGAGTCCTGGGGGGGGCTGGGAGCACCCTTGGGGGGGCTGGAGCATCCCCTTGGGGGAGGCCGGAGCACCCTGGGGAGGCTGGGAGCACCCTTGGGGGGGCTGGAGCATCCCCTTGGGGGAGGCCGGAGCACCCTAGGGGGCCGGGAGCACCCTTGGGGGGGCTGGAGCATCCCCTTGGGGGAGGCCGGAGCACCCTGGGGGGGCTGGGAGCACCCTTGGGGGGGGCTGAGCATCCTCCCCGGGCTGGCCGATACCCCAGCCGATACCTGGGGCTGAGCAACGCGGGATGCAGCAGCCGGGCCGTTGCCCCAGGACGTGGATGGGGTTATGGGGTGTCACGGAGCACCCGCGGCCATGGGGGGGCTGGGGGGCGAGCGGGATGCTGCAGCAGGACTGGGGAGGAGTCTCCCACGGGGGACGTGGACCACGGCGGGACACACGTGGGGCGGTAGCAGGCTGGCGATACCAGGAGTGGCGGGACGGGTATCACCCTGCGCACCGAACAGCCCATCCCTGCGAAAAGACGACCCTGCATGAGGACGTTTTAGCAGCTCTGGGGGAGCCCCTGCTCTCCCACCGCCCCGCTTCTTCCTCCAGCTTCACAAACTCCTGGCTGGCGCCTCGTGCCGGGGCCGTGCCGGGACGACGGGAAAGTTCCCGCGCGGATGCAGAGAAAACCTGTAAGCCCCACCGTGGGGAGCGGAAACTTGCCCCGGGAGGTGCTTTTTTACAGTGATGCAAAATAACAAGCAAGGAGCGGAGGTCTGCAAGGCGGGAGGCTCCCGCCACGTGAGCATCTCTGGCTGGTTTCCTTTTTTTTTGGCTCTCTTCCCCCCAAAAACTCGACCCAATTCACCCGGCTGTGGGTTCATCGTGGGGTGGGGATGGGCTGCAGGGAGGCGGGGACCCGCTCCCCACAGGAGATGCTTCGTCTGTGGCTGGGCCCAGGGCTGGCAGGTGGGGGTAAGGTTTTGGGGACACCCCCTTTCTCCCCAGTCACCCCTGAGCCCCGGCTGCCCCAGGGCTGGATCCGGCCTCCTGCCCCGGGAAGCAAACTGGGAGCATCCCCCGCGGCGGGTCTGGAGCCACATTTCTGGGTCGCGTCTTCCGTTCGGTCCCTGCTGCGTCGGGGAAGCCCAGCACAGCGTGAGGTCTCCCCGGCACGGGGAGCGGGTCCCTGCTGTCACCCAGCAGCAATAACGGGCTGTGGTGGGGATGAGTTTGGCCCAGATGCGGTGGCATCCCTCTGCCTGGCTCTCCCCGGGGACGAGAGAGGCAAAAACACGGAGGGACGTGCGCCAGCACAGCCCTCGCTCCCTTGGGAACGTGAAAAACCGCGCTGCCCCTTGCCTCACGCGGGGACCCAAGGTGCTGTGACAATCTTGCCGCGTGCTCGAAACCTGTCCTGAGGTTGTTCCCCTCCTTAACTTAAATTGGGACATTTGGCCGTTGGATGTGAGCCGTGCCAGGAGGCGGAGCGGGGCATCAGCCGGCTGTCCCGGGGACAAGCAGCTGGGGAAATCCCCTCGTTTCTCTGCAGAGGGGTCGGGAGCTTTTAAGGGGGGGGAGATGAAGTCGGTCTTGGGGATCCATTAGTTGATCTGGGAGGCTGCGGTGGGAGGTTCGGGTCCTCGGCAGGGTTGGATCCACCAGGACGGGTGAATTTGGGGGTCCCTGTTCTCAGGGGGGCTGTCTTGGTGTGCGCAGGGACCCTCTGGGCCTTTCCCAGTGCTGCTAACTGGGAGCCGAGTGGGCGTCCCAGTTAACCGAGCTGCCCCTTTCCACGTGGGGAAGCGGAAGCGTAACCGAGATCAGCCTGAATTGATTTTGGGCAGTTTTTCCATGTGGGGTCCTCCAGGTCTGGACAGAAATGAATGGTTTATTTTATATTATTTTATTTTGCCAGCTTGTGAGTCGAGTAAGCATGGAGCGAGAACTATAAGGAAGGGAAATAACGTTATTCAGTGTGTCTGCATGCATGGTATTTCTACAGAGTCCTCTCTATTACAGCTGAAGTTATATAAAATAGATTTATCTCTATCATAAAAATAAAAATGCTTTCTTTTTTTTGCGGGAAAGAATAGCTTGCTTTTCTAGCACTCGTGGGAGGCAGGGAGCTGGCTGGCAGGAGCGTGGGAGGGGACGCTCAGCGTGAGCCCGCCCTGGGTACCTTGTAAAGCACCTTGTGTCGGTGGCATGTTTCTGCTGGAGGGAAAGCTGGTGATCTCCTGGTGTTTCCTGCTTTTTGAAAGCTTTCTATCAATTATTCAGGTTTCCCGGGGCCAGCAGTTGCTCACCCCCAAACCTTGGCAGTGCTGGGGCATCGGTCTCCCGCTCGCTCCCCGCCGCGCGTTGGCCGGGCATGGCGGTGGGTTCCTCTCCCAATGTTCTCAGCTCCTGGACTGGCTCTGCTGGGACATCGTGGGGGAGCGATGGGTAGGGAGGAGGCAGGATCATTGCATTGTTGTGGTGCCGTATTTGAAAATAAAGTGGTTGTTTTTTTTTTTTAAGACTACTATGAAACATGACTTTTGTGATTTTTCCCTTGTCCTTCCTCAGGGCCAAGGACGACTCCTCCTTCTGCACCTTTCTCTGCATCATCTAGCTGGCTCCCTGCACTGCCTCAGCGCTTTCTACCCTCTCTCCCATCTCTCCTTTCACAAGTGATGAGGCTTTCCTGGATCATCCCTTCTCTCTGGGCTGGGGCTTCTGGCTACACTTAAAGGAATTTCTCCTCGAAGGGCTTGCTCGCTGGCTGTCATCCCAAAACAGCCTCACCTGCTGAAGGTGGAGGCTCCCTCCTCTGAAAACTCAAGGTAGGGGCAGTGCCGGGTGATTCTCAGGAGCTGTGGACGCCCCTCAACTACTTGAACCCCCCCAGGGCCGGCCCCGAGTCCCTGCTCTGGCACCGACTCGGCACAGACAAATGGCTGTTACCTGTGCCTCAATTTCCCCATCTGTAAATACGGGTGTGACGATTGCCTGGGGAAAGGAGGGAGGGCCGGGTCTTCATGGCGGGGGGCAGCGCAGAGCAAGTTGGCTCCTCTGCGTGGCCTCAGGCGAGTTATTTCTGCCTCGGGTCCCTCTACCAAAACCTGGCTGGTGTTCTGCTGCTTTCCAGAAGGCCGAGGCCGTGCTGGGGGCGGTGGGCCATGCTGGGGGCGGTGGGCCGCAGCGCAAGGAGCCCAGAGTCGTCCCTCTCGCCGCAGCGGGAGCAATCTGGCAGCGTTCGGGTGGAGCAGAGGCAGCCCAGCCCGGTGTGAGGCAGCAGGACGAGGCGGCCGCAGCACTGGGGCCTGCACCCTCCTTCCCCAGCCTCCCCGCCTCGCTCTGCGGGGTTCTGGGGGGGGGGAAGCTGGTCCAGCAGCGTGCCCAAAACCAGCTAAACTTGGAGATATTCTCGACGGCATCTGCTACAAACCGATCACACGCCAGTTGCGGCTCCGGGAGGGTGACGGGTGACCGACCTCCAGCCCCAGGGGTT